>NC_133666.1:458687886-458847886 GCF_037893015.1 Macrotis lagotis | reverse complement strand
CATATTATTTGCCTAGGAAAGTTTGCTATTACTATCTCTAATTAATTTCACAGGAGCAAATGAGTGATTTTTAAAGATGACAGAAATCCAACAGTTGTCATTTTCATTAATCTAGGGCCATACATAGCTTTAGAGCTAGAAGGGACCTTAGAGATTATTTACTCTGACCCTCTACATTGTATAAATGAGAACACTGAGAGTCATAAAGGTTAAGGCACTTGTCCAGTATCATATAGATAGTAAGTAGCAGAGTCATGATTGGAATTCAGGTTTTCTGACATCAAGTTAGAAACTTTCACACTAGCTCATCCTGTCTTATGTCTCTGTTTTCTTCTCTTACTATAATATAGCATGATACCACCATTAGTTTATTTTTCTTTCGCTTGCAGATTGGGATCCCCAGAGGACAGTTAACCCAGGTTCAAGATACTCTGTGGGTCTGCTGTCCTGAAAATTATAGTTTATGGACGCCTACCTGCATATTTACCTTGATTCAGAAAATACTCAAGAAAAAGGCATTTATTAAAAAGGCACAGTAATAATTGTAATAACAAAAATATCTCTCTCAATAGACCTGGGGGACACTCTTTCACAATAATAAATAATGTTGGTGAAAGATGGGATAAAAATAGAGTTCACAAATGGAAATGCACTTGTGCGGGAAACATGTGACTAAGGCAGCTTACACTCAAAACACAAAACACCAAAACATCTTGATTTTAGTGCTCTTCCTTATGGACCATGACAATTCTGTTCTGTGAAATTTAATTAATCTTCCTGGACTGGTTTTATGATTCCAGTGCTTGGCTATAGTGGCCATCATTTCCCCCTTTGGTCTCAGCAGATTCCAAAGATTGTTTTGTGCACACTGGGTTATTACTATTATTTAGTCCTAGAAAGAACCTGAATTCATGTCCTAGAATTGGGCAAGATAGGAGGTATCTCAGTTCTTGGACCCACCATCTCCTATGACTCCTGATTCTTCTCATTTATTTGTCTTTCTCTGTTAGACTCTCTGGGACTCCTTTCTGCTGTGTGGGGTTTCTCCTGGGTCACATACTTCTGTGGAAGACTTTATTACCCACTTTAAGGGTTTGGCATAGGGAAAAGGAGAGAGAAATTTCTTATCCTCTCTACATTATGAAAAGGTGCAAGGGGAAAGATAAAGAACATAGATAAGATCTGAGTACTTTTTCTAAATCTGACTTTCTTTTTGACTAATTCAGAGAGACTGATGTAGGTCCAGTTTGTACCTGCAATGGAGGTGACTCTTAGAAAATCTTGGGAAATTCTTTGTGTTCTACAGTTGTCTACAACCAATGAATGGCTAATACCCTATAATTCCATCAGGTAGATTATGAAATGTCCCCCTTTTTTTTACTGGATCATTTAGGTAATTTCCTTATATTCTATTATTCAGATGTTTAAGAAAGCTGCTAAATAATTCCTTTACTCTTTCTTTTTATTAGTAATGGATAATAACAATAATAAAAACATAATTTAAATAGTGCATTTTGTCATACTACAGCACAAATCATCATAAATCTCATCTGATGAGTGTCATAACTATCAATCAAAAACTAGACTTCATATTCTTATATGGTAAATTTGTTATTGGTGAAGAAAGATAGGAAAATGATTTTTTTAAAATGTTGACTATCTACTGACAGTTTCTCTTGAAATAAATTACCTTATACTAAACTGAACAAACTAGCTATATAGCCAAAATGAGGTAGATAGTCATTTGGTGACTTCAGGTCATCCTGTTTCAGTACAATATAGATTACCTATAATGCTGAGGGAATGTAAATATTCCCATATATTGCATTTTCTGGTTAACTCAGAGTTCACCCATTTTTGCTTTTCATTTGAATATTTATTGAAATTTTTTGTTACTTTTTGTAGCAAACTTCCGTTCCCTAGCAGTTTTATAATGACACACATAATTCAATTTTTTTTAAAGACTGGGGGAGGGTAGACTCAGAATGCCTCATAGTTATCCTTCTGAACATTAATTCTTCCTGTAGAGAGATTTTAAAATAAATTTTTTTGGATTCCATTTTTTTTCCATCAAAATGGAAAAAGTCAGCAGGCTGGGCTATTACATATGTACTGAGGCTAAGATATTCTCTCGAAGTGGCTATATTGATTAGTCTCATATATCAAGTTGGTTGTCATTTGTTTCATCTTCGTCAAGGCAGGATACTTTTGACTAATTGAAAATTGCAATTGAATTTTTGTTAAGCATCTTAATAACTACCTTAAGGATAGCTATCTAAAGGTGAAATATATATTTTGGTTTTGGATACCCTTATGATATTCCTCTGTCCATCTTCTTCTGACCCTAGAGCAAAGTATGACTTAAGGTAATTTTCCTGAGAAAACAGCACACATTTTTTTTTTTTATTTTTTTGGGGGGGGCTGATGATTTATCTCTAGGCTTCTTACAAGAACATTTCAAAAAAGAGAAAACAAACTGATTTTTTTGGCTAAAAATAATAAATAAAATTAAAAAAATAAATAGTAGTTCATTTTCTTGGATGCCTTTCTTTTCCTATCCCTTAAGTAAAAGTTGGGGATGAGTCAATCTTGTTACAGAATTCTTCCAAAGAAATTAGAAGGAAGACATCCTTGAAGCAGCAAAATCATTATTTCAATAAAGTAGGTACAGAGATAAAAATGATTTGGGTGTAGATGGATAGGAAGGAATGAGAGTGCATAGGACTAACACAGGGAGTTCACCATTTGAGATGAGCATGCAGGCTTTCTTATCTCCATTCATTTTTGGCCCACAATTAGAGAAATAAGTAGACTCCTGCCTTAGAAGGACATGATTGCTTAAATCATATAACATACTTTCTATTTTAGAAAGTTTCAAATCAGATGATTATTTCTGTCAAAAGGTTGAAAATATGACTTTAGACAAATGTGACTTGGTTGTGTTGATAGTATATAACTAGACTTAAAATGAAATTGCTGCAATGTGCTTTGGATATGGATTGATATTCTAGAGGAGATGTTCTAACTTATTTTTTTGCTTGTTTTGATTTTTATCCAGCTTCTTTTTATATCCCTATCAGAGAATTAAAACCTCATAAGCAAATATTCCTTTCATAACCATTTTCAAATACCTACTTCTGTCTGTGTTGTTTTATGAAGCAATTTTTTGATTCCTGCATCCTAGAAGACTGAGATCTGAAACTAATCACTTGATATTAAAGATGACATTTCTCCCCTTTCTTTGGCTTTTTTTCCCTTTTTACTCAGAGGATATTGATAACTATCTAAAAATTACTTTGATTTAATTGCTATTGAGTGTACATGGTACTTTTGGTCTTGTTTTCAATTAAATTTTTTTTTCTTTGTTTTTGTAAGGCACCAGGGTTAAATGACTTTCCCAAGGTCATGCAGCTAAGTATTGTGTCTTAGGTTGGATTTGAACTCAGGTCCTCCAGACTTGTACTCTATCCACTGTGCCACCTAGCTGCTCACAAATGCATTTTACTGATAACTTTGCTTGAAATCACCTATTTCTCCCATTATATCACTCACTCCCTTCTTTAGCTCTCTCTTATAAAAAAGGATAGTGGACAGGACATTTCATTTGAACCTGGGTTCAAGTTCTGTCTTAAACATACATTAAGTGATCTATGGCAAGTCACTTAATCTTTTGGTTATTGTAGTTTCCTTAAACTATAAAAATGAGGGAATCAGAATAAATTTCCACTTAATATTCTTTTCTGCTATAAATCTATGATCTCATGAAAGAATGAAAGAAAAAAATTTGAAAAATGACACTGCATATCAAAAATGTTTGACAATATATATAATATCCCCCATCAATGTTCATCTATTTCTACAAAGGAACAGGTAGTGAGTAGCTTCTCAGATGCCTCTTTTAAACTTATCTTGTTCATTAAAATTTCATTCAATTAAATTTCTACTTTATTTTTGTTGTAATCACTGGGTATATTTTGCCCTAGTTCTGCTCACTTCACTTGTCATTAGTTAATTTAAGTCTTTCTATGCTTCTCTGTGTTCATTATGCTCATTGTTTTTTACATATTACATATTATTCATGTATCATATTTGTTTAGCCATCTCCCAGTTGATAGGCATCTGCTTTGTTTTCATATTTTTTCCATTATAATGCTTCTCTAGTTGTGTATATGACACATTTCTTTTTGTCATTTCTATCCTTAGGGTAGATACCTAGCAATAGAATCTTTAAATCTAAAAGTAATTTTCTTTATAAAATTACAAATGGCTTTCTAGAATGTTTGTACCAATTAAAAATTACTAGTTCACTACCAACAATATATTAGGATGTTCCCACTTTTCCAACATGAACTATTCCTGTCTTTTATCATCTTTGTCAAATTGCTAAGCATAAGTTAATAATTCAGGATTGTTTTAATTTGACTTTTTCTAGCTAATAGTGATTTAGAGCATTTTTCATATGGATAATAATGGTTTATAATTCTTTTGTGAACTGTTTGTTCATATCTTTTGATCATTTTATCTTTTGGGAAATGATTTTTGGTTTTATACACACACATACACATACTCATACTACACACACATACACACACACACACTCACACAAATAGATATATTGGTACATATACCAATATATCTATTTGTACCTATATACACATACTCTGATTTACATATATAAAAACAAAAATATGAACATGTACATGTTATTTAACCATATATTTGGATACCAAATCTTTTTCAGAGATATTTGATGAAAAGATTTTTTTCTCCAGCTAATTACTTCCTTTTTTATCCCAGTTATGTTTTCTTTATGCAAATTTTTTTCAATTTCATGTCATCAAGATAACCTATATTATTTTCTGTGACAACTTTTATGCTTTATTAGTTAAGAATTTATCTTCTGTCGGTAGTATTTCTTTCTTTCTTTCTTTTTGTTTTTAGGTTTTTGCAAGGCAAACGGGTTTAAGTGGCTTGCCCAAGGCTCCACAGCTAGGTAATTATTAAGTGTCTGAGGTTACATTTGAACTCAGGTACTCCTGACTCCAGGGTCAGTGCTGTATCCACTATGCAACCTAGCCGCCCTCTCTCTGTAGTATTTCATGGGGATTCAAAACATAAATTTAATCTTAAAACATTTAGTTTTTGAAGAGAAATTTATCATAAAAGCTTTCATTAAGAGATGGAAGAGACCTTACGGATAAACTAGCCTAATCTCTTTATTTTTGCACTTAAAGAAACTGAGACCCAGAGATGTTTGGACTTATTCAGTCATTCACATAGGAACTTATAGAGATCAGATTTTAACAGTAGTACTTTGATTCACATTTAGAAAGTGATTTAATAGTTATTTTGAGAACTCTAACTTTTGTCTTTGAAGATTGAAATCACTCTCATCCAAATGGAAGCAATGCATTTTGGAAAGGTTGATATGTTATAAATATTTATTCTAATTGATCTCACTTTTTAAAACATATAGTCACCTAAGAGGCATATACTCACATATCTTCACAAATGTGTACTTATTTGTAGTATATATGTGTATATACAATTATGGTATTTAAGGGATCATAAGCACATGGGATTATTGATTTATAGTCAAAGTTGACTTTGTATATAATCATGTTTAACCCTGTCTTATGCTAGATGAACAGACTGAAGACTCTAAAGATGAGGTGTCTTGCTCAGGGTCACGTAACTAATAATTATTTGAAGCAAGATTTTTAGCCAGGTTTTCTTGATTTCATATTCATAGACTCTTGAACTCCATAGGGAGTTCACAGAAATTCTATGGTTATCTTCCAACTGAAAACTCAAAAACTGGAAATTCCTGATATACGTTAATGCAATTTTGCAACCTAATAACTGACACCAATGTGAAAAACCAAAGAGAATAGAACAAGTGTATTACTTATAAAATCATTTAGACTGTTAGAGGATTTTTTGGTTATTCTTACTTGTAGTAGAATTTAGTGTTAGCCCCTGTAGGGGCTTTGGCAAATAATAGTGAATGACTGAGGTTTACACATACAAGTCATTACTGTTCACTTTTGGGCCTTTAAAAAGAAAGTCTGAGGAATTAAAACAAGATCTCCCTGGGGCTCCACTTTAATGAACTATTAATGAGACTCTTTTTTTTTAAAATAAGCACACTCTATCCTTTCCTCTTCTTCCCACTCCCTCATTGTTCCAGATGAACAAAGACTAAAAAAAAAAGCCACACATGTTTCTATAAACAAAAACCTAGTAACATGTTTAAAGAAATTTCTGGTGTCAACAAATAGCTCCTTTGACATGTAGGAACATTTACATTGTCTATAACCTTGACACAAAGTAAATATCTTGGGGAAAAAAAAGGATGTGAAATGCTAATAAAATAATACAATTGCAAAGAAAATTCTGCAAAAAGAAAGACTAATGTGGCTTTAATATTCCATCCTTGATTTCTTGGTATGAAAAAAGAATAGGATGAGGCAAGAATGTGATTAGAGGTGCATTTAAGAATAAATAATAGTTGTATTAAGGAAAGTGAGAAATGACTAATGTCCTACCAGAACAATAAGGTCCCTCAGTAACATTAATAAAATACTGCTTTAGTCAGAGTTATTAGAATGTCAGGGATAATCCAGAAAGTTAGGTGAGCAAATTTGGCCTCACTTTTATCAAGAGCTTTATGGAGATGAGAGAGAGACAGAGAGGGAAGGGGGGGGGGGAGAGAGAGAGAGAGAGAGAGAGAGAGAGAGAGAGAGAGAGAGAGAGAGAGAGAGAGAGAGAGAGAGAGATGGAATGACAGAGAGATGGAGAGATAGACAGAGACAGAGAGAACCGCACCACCTACACAGAGACAGTCAGAAGTACATAGACAAACAGAAACAGATAAACAGAGAGACTCTAAGAGTCAGAGAAGAGAAATCTATTTTCTTACTAAAACAAACATTTCTGGTCCTCTTCCTATTTCACATTAGATTATCATTCCACATCTCTGATTATAAAGAAGTTCTTCATTCACCTCATTGTAAATCAGCACCTCAGTCATAGTTAGTTATTTTTGTTCTTTAAATATGCTTCACACAATTTTAATGAAATGAAATATACAATAGTTGGCTCAGAAGCTAGCAGCACATTTTGGTCTATAAAAGTGGGTCGAAAATAAAATACTACCAAGAAATCTCTCTCACACACACAGAGAATGGGGGAGTCAGATGTTTTAAAATGAGATGCAAGCTCAGATACTGAGAACAGACAATGAATATTCATTCCCACGGGGACTACTATTCAAACTCTATCAACCTTTTGTCCTTTTTACCCCCTCTTCACTTGGATAATTAAATTCAATGGATATTTTTAATTAAAAATTGAATGTTCTGTAAAGAACATTCAGAATGTTCACCTCCATTCATAAAATGGACTGTACCTTAAAATCTAAGTTTTATTCCACTCTGCTAAAACTCTTTTATTAATGTAAAGATGAAATAGAGAATGTATATATTATAATTTTATCAGCGTTAACATATTATTAAATGAGAACACATGGTGCAATGAATTCATTGAAAAATTATTAGGGTTTCAGGAAACCTTAGTGAACTTCAATACCAGTCCCTTCATTTTAGAAATTAGGAAATAAGCTCTAATTGGCTAAGTTACTTGCTCAAGGTTAGCAAGTTGCTTAACTAGAATTCAGATCCCATGATTCCCAGTCTTGGGAACTTTCTCTGGGTATACCCCACCTTCTCATTCTTTCCCTCCCCACTTTTTTGTTTCATGAACACAAATGTAGTTGCAGTCCAGTTAGATTTATAAAAGGAAAAGGGAAATGAAATCTAAAGACAATTGCAACAAGTGAGAATGTCATTATTATATTATTACAGAGGACAAGAACAGACTAGGTGTTGGGGGGAGCATGTCCTTAGATGTTTTCTATGGGTATTTCCCCCAAATATAGTAAGCATAGTTTAGTATTTAAGGTAAAAAGAAAGCAAGCAAACAAATCAACAAAATATACAAACTTAAGAGAGTTAACTATAGTCAGTAGTGGTTATCTTCTTGCTGGTCTTATCTTCTCAGGAACTGAAACATTCCATAGATCTCATTGGGGAAGTGCCTTTTTCCCATTGGTTAGAGATCCAAGTTTACCATGCAACTAATTAATCCTATTAGTGTAGATGAAAAAAACTGGAAGCCATTTGTGTTGGATTCAGCATTTACCATGGAGAAAATGCCAGGTCCAGTGTGCTTCTGGATGAAGCTCTTATCAGCAAATTTTCCTCAATAGATGGATTTGACATGGTATCTTTATGGTATGTGAAGTTATCACTCTGGCACGTGAATCTGTGAGTGACTCTGGGAAAACATGATCTCTTATAATCAAAATACTTTCTTTTTCAATGCTCAAAGAACAGTTTACTGCTGTCTTTAAAAATCTATCTGCAAATGATTTGAGAGTATCTTATTCTTCCAAGTATAAGATGCTCTCATGTATAAGATGCATTTTGGAGCCTGAAATTTGAAAACAATATATTACATAATGTTATTGAACTCAATTTTGATTCACCATGAAATTCAAGGACCTTCTGCTCATAGCTTTCAGGCACCTTTTGGGCAAGTCTGGTGCATGGATGCATGCTTAGTCCATTCTGTTTCATGAGTATGAACCATCAATAATGTCCTCCTTTGAAATAAGTCACTTCTTTTTCATCAGCAATTCTTCTTTCTTCCTGCTGAACCATCTTTATTGACATAGGAATTCCATTTGCCCTTTGCTCTTCAATCCATCTCTTCATTTCCCTCTCTAACTCAGGTCATTTGGCTTACTTGTTTCTCTCTCTTCTGCCGTGGTGTTTTCAGTCAGGTTTCTTCTTCCCATAGTCAGTCTCAGATTGTTTTCTCAGTTGGAGGAGAATCAAGCTTATGTTCAGTCTCACAATTTTCATTCACTTTTGCAAATTGGAGCACTTTGAACTTGAATTCAGCACTGTACAAAAATCTTTTCTGAGTCATTTCTGGGCAGGTAACAAATGGGAAATAATGAGTGCAAAGACAACAAGCCTGAAATAGTGAGAAATGCAAGTAAAAAAATCTACAACCACTGTATAAACCACTCCTAGGTTTTAGACCCTAACTTTTTTTTTTTTTTTTAAAAAAGGGTACATCTTATACATGGACCTTGTACAAGACTCAGATGCTTTATGGCCTTGGATGACTGGGTGAGGGCACTGGTCCAAATGGCAGTGGTCAGTGTCTTCATGTGTGAGTGAAGTTGTGAGTGGCTTCTACAAAGTGGCCTGTGTCTGATTCTCGAGTTCTTCTTTTCTTTCAATGATTACTTATTTGTCTATTGCAAAGCTCAATCAAGTTTCTTTAAAAATATTATTTTTAGCATTCTTTTTTTTTCTCTGTGATGCTTTATGCTTATAAATTCATTCTTTTCAGAACTGAACTTACAGGTAACCAAAGGTCAGGAGAGCTGCATAGTGAATGTAATTAGTTTGCATTAAATTACCAATGTTAACTACAAAGTGACCTAAGAAATATCAATCAAGAAAAAGGAATTGGGTTGTTTATGTAGCAAGAGTTGGCATCACAAATGTTCAACTTGAGTACTGAAAAAGATCTAGAAGAAGGGCTTTTTAAGTGCACTGAATAGACTCTGGAGGATCTATGGGAAAATGTCAAGAAATTCAGAAGATGAGGAGAGACAATTTTGCGTAGAGAAAAGTGGACTTAGTGCCCAAATCCTAGCTCTTGACCCTTTATGTCTATGTAATCTTTGGCAAATCTTCGCTTTTCTGGAACTCATTTTATTGTTTCATAAAGTGGACATTGGTTTAGTTAAGTTCTAAGATTTCTTCCATCTCTGATCCTAGATGATTGGGTTGTGGTCACTTCTGAGGGAGCATCTATCTAGAGTGAGAACATCATGGTTCTAGTGAATTATTTTAATTTAAAATTTTTTTACAGGGCAATGAGGTTAAGTGACTTGCCCAAGGTCACACAGTAATTATTAAGTATCTGAGGCCAAACTTGAACTCAGGTCCTCCTGACTCCAGAGCTGGTATTTACTGTGCTACCTAGCTGCACCTCTAGTGAATTTTTTAAAGAAATGAAGCAGCATGGTAGAGTGGGAAGAACATTGGACTGGAAATTAGACCGGTGTCCTTGCTCTGATACTTACTAACCATTTGACCCCGAGTCAGTCACTTAACTATCTGGACCTCAGTTTGTTAATTTATAAAATAGAGATATCTACTTCAGATGTTTCTGTAATGAAAGTGACTTAGTAAACTTTGGGGTTTATATTGCATAGAACAGAATCATAGCATATTGGAGCTAGAAAAGACTTTGGAGATCATCTCATTTAATATTCTTATATTTATTATTTATATATGCAGGATGGGAATGTTAGATTGTTTGGGGGATCCCTGATTGACTCAATCCATGGACCTTTGTTAAGAAGGAGGTGATTTCCCAATGACCTACTAAATGACATATTTTGGAAAGATGTGGCAGCTTCCTGTTTGATCCTTATATTTTTCTATGATTTGGGGGTTTGTATTGAAGATTTCTACCTCATTCCATAGCAGCTTTCCCATCCTGGAACTTTACTTTTCCTCTGATGCTTTTTTCCCCCTGGAAGATCACTATGTCCTATGACTTTGACTAGCTAATTTCTCCCTAGAACCAATATTTTAAGGAACATTTTCAGGTCAGTCATATTTACTCTTCCATTCCACTCTGGGCATTCCTCCATTTCCAATTCTCTTTTTTTACTTCTCCATCTTGCCCCTATACTGTTTCCTCTGCCCCCCTGCCTTCCTTCATTAGAATGTAAAATCCTTTAGGGCAGGGAATGTCTTTCTTTTTGGTCTTATATGAATTCCATGTGTTTTGCTCAGTGTCAACACATAGTAAATGCAAAATAAAACTTTTTTTAAATTTAAATTTTATTTGGTAACTGTTAGGAAAAATTAGGGGTCTATTAAAGAGGTAGAAATAACTGTCATCTCTTTTCTAGCACTTTGTTTTGGAGCATAACTAGTACTTCCCCAGCAAGGTGGAAGAAGATTTCTATCTCTACCAAGAGTAATAAGGGCAATGAGTTCATGGCAGCATGAGGATGGGCTAGCTTAACTTAGTCTGTTCTATAACCAGCAATAAGTAATCCACATTAAAAAATTACAGAATTCTGGAGGTGAATGACAGCCAGTCAAAAGGAGGAGCACATTTGAAGAAGAGCACAATATTCAGGATGACCCTGAAGCTTGAGAAGTCTAAAAAAAAAAAATCAAAGCTAGGTTCTGCATGACCAGGAGAACTAGATCTTGTGAGTAACTTGGACAGTGATAGTCTGAGACAGATTCCTAAATGATTTTTATTTTCCTGGGGTTTATGTGGGTGGTAGATGACTATTGTAGGGGTTTTATATTCCTTGTGTGTACCTTTGAATTTTTTTTTTTTTTTGCTTTTAAGATTTCTTTTTTAATGAAGGAAAAAATAGCTGTTCTAAAACCTATATTCATATTACACATTGCCTTTTTAGAAGGGGCTATATTAACTACATTTTAGAAAGTTCAAAGATATGAGCCTTATACCTAACAATGTTTTTAGATATTTCCCTAGAATTTAAATCTGGGGTTAGAGTAAAGCAAGTCAGAATGAGAGAAACATGATCCTCCTCTTTAGGTCAAGAACCTTCTGTGTAAGTCCAAAGATAGAGATCCTTGTGAAAAGTGGAGCCGTTGGATATGAATCCCAGTGATGAAAGAACTGAGGCCCAGTGACACGTCTAAGATCATAAATCTACAAATGATAGCTATTATGATTGGAAATTGAAAAAGTGTTATAATTAGTGGGCTACAAGTTAACATGAACACTTGCTCATCTCATTTAAATGTCTTTCCTAGATGGAAAATGTAAGTACTACCATTATGCTGAAGGGAAAGTCAATTTATCAGCAGAGATAATATTTACCCCTTACTTTAAGAGGCTGTTGCCTTGACTATACCTAAGGAATGTAAAGTACTTGGTAATCATAAAACACATAGATGTGAACTTTTATTATTATCATCTTTTGTTATCATCATGTGGACAAGGCATTGAATTTTGGTTAGGATTTGAATTCAAATCCAATTTTAGAGGTTACTAATTGTATCTCTCAGCCTTTCTTAGACTGTATCTTCATCTACAATTAGGGATATATATATATATATATAATAACACCTAGTTCACAGGTTTGTTGGTAAAGATTAAATAAAATAATATATGTAAAGCAATTTGCACATCTTGAAATGCTATAAAAATGTGAGTTAGTAACTTGTATTATTACAACCATGATTAGCATCATGCTTGTTACTCTGAATGCCAGGAGGGCAAATATGAAAAAAATTGTGGCAATTAACTAAAGCAAAATAGTCTAATTTTTATTCATTTAATAGGCATTTACTGAGCTCCCACTGTGAATCTAGTACAACACCAGACACATGCCCCGAAGGCAAGAAAAGAAGTAGTTAACATAGTCCCTGGGTCTGAGAAACAAAGGGCAGGCATCATGAGCATCAATGAAGAGAGAGAGCAACAAGCAATCCCTAATGTAGGCACATTTTAGGCATGGTGAGGAAAGAAAGCAGATTTTGTGAGGGAGTCATTTGGATGGGGTTGGTCCAGGAAGGCTCCTTGTGTCGAATAGAATTTAAAATTCCTTGAACAAGGGATTAGAGGATCATAGATCTAGAGCTGAAGGAGACCCCAGAGACCATCTAGGCCAACCCCTCATTTTTATTTTTAGACCCAGGGAGGTTCAAAGATCATTCTGAGGTTCACACAGGTAGTAAACATTATCTTCTCAGACAGTAAAAATACTTTGTTTCCACTATGTAGAATATTCAGTGTTAGTCATTATTTGGAGTGGGAGAAAGAGGAGGGCTGATAGAAAACAAATTCTTCCTTCTTTTGATGGGTATATAAAATAACTGGGGAAGGAAAAGCCACACAAGCCAGGAAGAGCACTTAAGGTACAACACAGAAGTACAGGCAAATAATATAGTTCAAATAAAATTCAAAGTTCTCCTCTTTTCCTAGATCAATGGGCTTCACTCTGGAATGGTCCAGGGGATAAAGGATGAGACTAAGGTATATCTGAATTATAGGCAAAGAATGATCATGTACTCTTGTTTGCAAGAGCTCAGGAAACCCTATTTTCATCTAGAACATTTTGGGATTGAAAATCCATGGAAAGGGGCAGCTAAGTGGTGCAATGGATAGAGCACTGGCCCTGGAATCAGGAAGATCTAAGTCCAGATCTGACCTTAGACACTTAATTACCTGGCCATTGCCTTGCAAAAACAAAAAATAAACAAATGAAAAAGAAAAGTCATGGAAAACATTAATTTAAATTACAAGAAATAATCAGAATAAAGGAACATAATGTAGTATATACAGTGCCATACTTAAGAGTTTCTGTGAGACCTTGAAAAATTAACTTCTGAGTTTCAGATTACTTATTTGCAAAAAATGGGGATTTTGTTGATAATTTTCTCATTTAACTTTTTCCCTCTTGACCTAGGAACATTAATTTTTTCTGTATGAAAGTATATGTGTTTCATGTAATTAGTCTCCCATGTTATCTTTTGTAATTTGCTCTACTAATTCCTGGGATTGGTTGAGGATACAGCTCTTGCCCCTAGCAGTGAAAGGAATATAATGTATTCATCTTCTAATTTAAAAAAAATAGTATTTACTTGGCTATAAACTGGCCTTTATTTGCTAGCCTTGTTTCACTCAGAGCTGCTATTTGGATATGATACCTAAAAAAATGAACTCTCTGGCAACAAGAGTTGTTCATCTTTCAGGTCTATTGGATCTTCTGTTGTCTGTGAGGGTGTGCATTTTCCATGCACTGATGGTGAGTGGAATCTTCTTTGAAGAAGTTTTTGCAAATTTTTTTGTGTGTGTTGACCACAGTGACGGATCCCCACTTGCCATGGTAATCAGATCAGGGTTGGGTAAGCAGACAATTTTTAGGGTATCTTTTCTAGCCCCTTCCTTAACAGCAAGAGATGAACCATGCAATCCGTAAAAGGACTGCTCAGTCACCCAGGGGTCTGCCGAATCTTATGGCTGCCTTCAGAAGCCTTTGGTCTGGGTCACCTGTGTGCAGGGTTGTATCTGCATCAGCTGCTTCATCACTTGCCTGAGGCCACAGGACTTTGAGGAATGGTTATGAGTGATTCTTTGTTGCATATGTAAATTTTATTTGAGGTAGAGCTGCACTACGTCATTCACTTCACTCTCTCTTACAAAGTCATCATGATCCAACTTGGCAAGACAGTCAAGACAACTGGTGAGTTCTAGATGCAGTGGATGACCTTGGTGTCTAACCAAGCTCTAAGCACTTACACAGCACCTGCTTCAGCTGACGTCATGGCTGTTGGAACAAATTATTCTCATCAGCTCATTCCACCAGTGGAAGACTTCACATGCTTGGGGTAGACACCCCCCATAACTCACTGATAAGCTTGAGATTCCCTTGGTTACCCTCAACCTGGTTTAGTTTGCTTGCCAAAATTGTTTACTGGGGTGTGGCTGCTGTGCATGCTACAGCTTCTTGGAGCCACAAATGAGAGTTCGGTGGCTCAGGTGAACATCAAAGGTGGAAAGCAATCCTGAAAAGGGTTCAGCAGCTTTCACACCAAAGGTACTAGTCTTCCTTGAATACACTCTAGAACCCATTCTTCTAGTTGGATATGCACTGATATATAATGGACAGTGCACTAGTGATAGAGTTAGGAGCACCTGAGTACAAATTTAACTCAGAAATGTACTACTTATGTAGGACAAATCACTGCCTCATCTATAAAATTGTCTGGAGAAGGAAATGAAAAACCACTCCAGGATTTTGACTAAGAACCTCAAATGGGTCACAGAAAATTGCACACAAGTGAAATGACTCAACAGTAAAAGGTTTTATGGTCCAAACTGTGTTGGAGATACAAGAAAAGGCAAAAAACTAGTCGTTGCTCAAGGTGAACACAGTCATATGGGAGAAACAATATAAAAATAATTGTATACAGACAAAATAAGATAAATGGGAGATAACCAATAGAGATTATTAACCAATAAGAGTATTACCATTAAGGGAGATGAAGAAAGAATTTATGTATGAAGATGGAATTTTAGCTGCTTGGAGGAAGACAGACATGTCAGAGGGCAGAGATGAGTAGAGAGATTATACTAGGCATGAGGAACAGTCAATGTCTGGGTATTATTTAAGGAATAGCAAGGAGTTCATTGTAAATGGAGTAGAATACATGGTCTCAGGTGAAAGAATAGAAAATTAGGAGGGGACCAGGTTGTATATAGCATCAAACGACAAACAGAAGATTTTATATTTTATTCAGGAGGTGATAGGAAGACATTGGAGTTTATTAAATAAGGAGATGACTTCTCTTTATGAAAACTAATTTGACAGTTGAGTGGACAGTTGACTAGTCAAAGAGAGACTTGAGAAAGAAAGGCCTGAAAGGAGTGCTGTGAAGTATTCCTCTATAATTTGATTGCTGTGGCATTAAAAATGTAAATTAACTCTGGTAGTATTGTCACTTTATTTTATGGCAGGACCCAGTCACAAGCCTTGAACATTTCTTCAGTTAAGTTTTTCGTAACTTCTTTAAGGATTCCTTTGTAATTGAATCAGGGTAAGTATTTTGTGTCTAGATAGATCGATTCTCAGATAGTTTATGTATGTTATAATTATTTTGAATGGAATTTTCCTTTCTATTTTTGCCTCTTAGATTTTGTTGTTATGATCATATTAGAAATACTGTTGATTTTTGAGGGTTTATTTTGTATTGTACTATTCTGTTGGAGTTATTATATCTATTGGTATCTTTGCTGATTTCTTTTGTTGATCTAAGTAAACCATCTTTGCTGATCTAAGTAACCCATCGTTTCATCAACTGATAGTGATAGCCTTTGGCTCCTCTTTACCTTCACACTTTTTATGTCTTTCTCTTGTTATACTGACTGCTACTGCTAGCATTTCCAGAACTATATCGAATATTACTTGGGAGAATGGGCATTCTTGCTTTACTCTTGCCCATACTGGGAAAGGTTCCAGAGTATCCTAGTTACATATGATACTCGCTTTTGATTTTAAAGAGATTATTTTAATTATATTTAAAACATTCATCTGTGCCTGTACTAGACTTCTAAGCATAAATGTCTGTTGTATTTTTTCAAAGGTTTTCCCGCATCTATTGAGATAATCATTTGGTTTTGGACTTTATATGATCTTGCTGATTATTTTCCTGATGTTGAATCATCTTTCTATCCATGGCACAAATCCACCTTGGGCATGATGAATGATTTCTTGAATGAATTGTAACAATCTGCCAGTATTTTGTTTAAAATTTTAAGTAAAAATTCATGAATAATATTGGTCTATAGTTATCCTTCTGTATTTTATCATTCCTTAATTTAGATATTATGGTTATGTTTGATTCAAAAAAGGAGTTTGATAGTATTGTTTTTTCAATTTTTGAGAATACTTTGGATAATAGTAAGACTAATTGTTCTTTAAGTGTTTGATAGACTTTTCCTGAGATTCCAACAGGTCCAGAAGTATTTTCTTTAGTAGCTCTTTACAATGAACTTAATTTCCTTTTATGAGATTGAAATGATATTGAAAGAGTCATTGTTCTTTTCATTTGGGTAGTTTTTATTTTTAAATTTAGCCTTGTCTTTCATTTTTTTGTTCATAATTTGTTGGCATACAATTATTTTTATTTCTTCTGGTTTTGTGATTTTTACCTTCTTCATTTGCTGTTTCATTTTATTTTCTGCCATCTCTTAATCAGATTGACTGAAGGGTTCTGAATTGTGTTCATCTTTTTAAAGAGTCAGTTTTTGCTTTTATTTGCACATTTGTGAAATATTTTTGTTTTTTGTTTTATCTATTTTCTTAACATTTTAATATTTTAATATTTCCTTTGTCCTAATTTTAGGTTTATTTATTTGTTCTAATTATAATTTTCAAAAGTTTTTATTCAGTTGAGCTTTTTTTCTATCGTGATAATATGTTTTTAGATACTTCTGAAACCTGAAAACTGCTTTATTTGCAGCCCAGAAATAGTGGTATGTTGTTTCATCATTATTATTTTCTTTAGCACATTTATTGCTTCCATGTTCTTGGTCCACTCATTTGCAATTTCATTGTTAAGTCTTTATTTGGGTCTGTCTTTTGTTTGTATTTGCTGAAGAGTTGGGTGGTACAGTGGATAGAAGAATACCAGACTTGGAGTCAGGAAGAACTGAGTTTAAATCTGGTATCAGATTTAATTAGCTAGGTGTGCTTGAGCAAGTCACTTAACCTTTTTTGCTTCAGCTTCCTCACCTGTAGAGTGAGCTGAAGAATGAAATGTCAAATCACTTGAGTATCTTTGACAAGAAAACTCCAGATGGACTCACAAAGAGTTGAACATGAATAAAATGACTGACTAACATGAACTATTACTATTTTTATTATTTTATGGGTGGATAGAGGGCTGAGCCTGGCACCAGTCCTCTTTTTCATTTCAAATATAGGCTGGCTGACACATATTAGTTCTGGAACCCTCTGTGAATCACTTAATAAACCCATTTGCCTTAGTTTCCTCATCTGTAAAATGAGCTCTTGTATCTTTGCTAAGAAAATTCCAATTGGGATCACAAAAAGTAGGACACAGTTGAAAAATGATTAAATAGCAACATCGATCCATAAAGGATGAATTTATTATTTTAGCTTTTTTATATTTGCATATAATATCTTTGTGTCTTAACATACAGTCTGTTTTCATAAAAGTTCTATGTAGTGTTGAGGAATATATATTTTTAAAATCCCATTTAAGAGACACCATAAATTTAAAAATTTTTATTACTCCAATAATTTTTTCCATTCTCTATTTTTCTTTGTTTATCTTTCTGTTAGACTTATCCAAAACCAATTTTCTGCCATTATTTTAAAATTTTCTGCCTTATAGCCCAATTATTTTTTTCTTGTGAAGTCATTTGGAGCATTTAATTTTAATATTGTATTGATTTGTTTTCTGTGGTTTCTTTCAAGCACAATGTAGTTTTGTTGTTTTTTTGTTGTTTTATCTAATAATAAGATTGTAGTTTCTGCTTTTTTTTTTTTTTGCTTTTCATTGCACCATAGTAAATTCTAGTCCCTCATGTTTATTCTGTGTATGTTTTTGATTTGGGGAGTGTTTCTTGTGTTTTGATTTTTTATTCTGACATTCTTTTTTTATTTTATTGAATTTCTTAAACCTTTCACAATTTTCTTTTTCTTTTTCTTTTTTTTTACAAGGTAATGGGGTTAAATTACTTGTCCAAGTTCACATCACGAGGTAATTATTAAATGTCTGAGTCTGGATTTGAACTCAGGTCCTCCTGACTCCATGGCTGGTGCTCTATTCACTGTGCCATTTAGCTGCCTTCCACTGTGCCACCCAGCTGCCCAGCCATTCATATTTAAAGTTATGAGACAGCCTTATTTTTTTCTCTGCCTTTAGATTTCTTTTCTCCCGAAAAGTAATTTCCCCCCAAAATAGTACTTTATCTCTTTAGTTATTTTAGCTTAATTGAGGTAACCTTATTCTTTTTGACTCTCTTCCGCTCCTCAAGGCACTCCATCCTGATTTATCATTTTTAACTCCTTTCCCTACTTTGATAATATTGTTTTCTTATTAGTTTTTCATTTTTCTTTTTTCTTTTATATAGAATTAAAGTTCTCTCCTTCATCTCTGAGTTAACTAATAAGTAAAATCCTCTTTTATTGCTTCCAGTTTGACTTGTTTTTTCTGTTTATCTATTTGTATTTATTTAAAAAAAATTGAGTCCCAAATTTTCTTCTTCCCTCCCATTCCTCTTTAAAGGCATTGAGAAGGCAAGCAGTATGATACAAATTGTATATGTGAATTTATACAGAATATATTTCCATATTAGTCATGTTGCACAAAGCAAAATGAAAAAGCAAGAAAAATAGAAAGTGAAAAAAAATTATGTTTCAATCTATTCTCATAACAAAAACCATTCTGATCTTATTTTGGTATATGGTGTCAGATGTAGGTCTATGCAAAACTACTCTCCATTTTCCTAGCATTTTTGTCAGCTAGTGAGTTCTTGCTTCCAATATTTGGATTGTTGGGTTTATCAAAAACTAGATTACTGTTGTCATTTACTTAGTAGTGTAGTGTATACCTAATTGGATAGTGTATACTTAATCTGTTCCATTGATCCATCACTTTATTTCTTCTTCTTCTTCTTTTTTTGCCCAAGGCCACACGGCTAGACAATTATTAAGTGTCTGAGGTCGGATTTGAACCCAGGTACTCCTGACTCCAGGGCCGGTGCTTTGCCGCCCCTCTACTTAGTAATTTAAGGAAAGCCACATTTATTCCTATGTTTTCTAAATTTTTTAATAGGCTGTTGTATTTTGTCAAAATCATTTTCTTTACCAATTTTTCAAATGGTTTACATACTATTGGGAGTAATTGTTGCTTAATGTTCATTAGTTATTAAAATTTCTTTTTTTGTAGCCTTTTCTAAGCCACATTTATTTCTCTTGTTCTCTTCATCTTTTCTCTTCCTTTTTCTATTCTAGACTTTTATTTTTTTATTCATGGCCTCTATACCTATTTAGTCCTTCTTTAATTTCAGTTTTCCTCATGAAAATAAACCTTCTAAGCTACTTACTTTGGGTCCTTTCTTCTAAACAGTTTCTATTTTATTGCCTTATACATTTTTTTTCTCCCCATACTCCTGCTTCCCCCTTTCAACCATGCTTTTGCTTGTCCCATGGTCCTTTACTCCCCCCTCTGTCAATTAGTCATGAAATCTCCACTCTTCTAGGTGTCCGTTGTCCCCAGGAACTCTACTTTTTTTCCAGAGTTTTTTCTCTAATTCTTGAGGTCCCATGGGGAAGGAACATTCATCAGTGGTATATCCTCCCACCCCTGAAACAGGATTTCCCTTTTTTCATTTCCCTGGTCTGAGTTCCTCCCTTTGCCCACTTGTTCATTCTCCTATAAACTCTTCTCTTTTTCCTGAAAGAGTACAGGAGTCATTTTTCCATTATTAATCTTTGACTTGATTGTAGTATATTACACATCCTCTAAACTGGAGATAAGAATCCATGATCCTTACCTCAAAGAACTATTATGAGAATTAATTGAGAAACATATGACTTCCTTAAGATACTATATACATTTGAATTAAAAGGACTAGACCTGTGGTTTACTATGAAATTTCTATTTGAGGAAGCTTTCTCTCCTGAAGAGAATATCAGATATTCCAGTGATTACAGAGCTGGTCTTGGGGTCAGGAAACTTGAATTTAAATTTCGCCTCAGACACTTACTAGTTGTGAGATCCTAAAGTCACTTTAACCTTTGTTCCAGTTTCCTCAACTGTAAAATAATACTACTGACATCAATAGAAAAGGATTGTTGTCAAATGAGTCAATATTTGAAAAAATGCTTAGCATAGACCCTGGCACTGTTTAGATGTTGTAAGCATTTTACAGAGGCTCATTACCCTCCTTTTCTTCAGCTTATTGTCTTAGAGAGGTTTCTAGATCATTGAAAAATTGAGATTTGCTCAGTACCCCACAGCTAATAGAACCTAGGTCTTATCTGCTTTGAAGCCTGTTCTATCCACTATGTCATGTTGCCTCTATTTGTAAGTTATAATTATTAATAATTATTTTATTAGACTAGTGAAATCAATTGCCTAGACTTTCAACAAATTCCTGTTTTCTCCTTTTCAGAAATATATGTCTTTAGCTTCTGACGTAGTTAACAACACATCTTTTCCAGAATCCTTCTGAGATGAAATCCCACTACACTCTGATTTTATTTTCTACATTCAATTTATAGGATAGAATTTCATAGGGACCTTGCTGCCTGGTAACCATGTATGTGTTTTGTTTTTCCAAGGAGATATAACCTTTTAAGGAGAGAGACAATGCTTTGTAATTCTTGTATTTCCCCATAGCACCCAGTGTTCAACATACTTTGTTAGCTCAAATTTAACTGAAGAACTTCTTGTCTAAATGCAATAACTATGAGGTAGCTACCCATAGGGTGCTAGTTGAATTGTGTTAACTCACTGGTCGATCTTAACATCAGAAAAACCTTTCTGGGTGCTGTTTCACTAAATAAATAGCATGGAGGCCAAGAGTCCCATTTCAAAGAGTTACTGAGGGGCAGGTTGCAGAGGGGGCTAGTGCATTCATTTTCCTTGGTGACACGGAGCACAATTTCCTTCAAACACAAGCAGAATGACAAGCAGAAATCTAAATAGATAGTTCTAAAGGTCATGATAAATGAATTAGGAAAGTAATCAAAATGACTCGGCATGGTTGTGCTACCATTCTTCATCTTAATGAATCTTTTAAAAGAGTCAATAGAAAGAAAAAGATGAAAGTAATTATTGACTGTGTACCTAGTTAGCAGAACTCCCAGAATACAATATAAAGTGGAGATTATGAGTGAATATACATGTGGATGCAAAGTATACAAGGAAGATTAGACATGATTTAATCAGTATCATATACAGTCTTTTCCCCTTTCCCTTCCTCTATTGGATTTTAACAATGTAGGCAAAAAAAGAGACAGCATGCTAGTCTAGAGTTTTTCACCTCCTGGTAGATTTGGTAGAGGGAAGGGGATTAAAATTTCTTATTGGCCATTTTGCTCTAGAAGCTGCAGAGCTAATCGATGATGAGCATGCATGGCATGGCAATCTGACTGAGCCAGCTTTGTCAGCAACTGTAGATATCATTTGGTTGATAAAGAATATCTATTGGCAGGAAAATTCAATCAACCAATCAATAAAACAACATGTATTAAACATTATTGGTCACATATTATACTAAGGAATTGGGAATAAAATCATAACAATGATGCAGTCCTTGTCTTTGAAGATCTTATATCTTATTGAAGCTGTAGGGGGGGAACCACAAAATATCTATAAAATAAATACAAGATAATTTAATTTTTGGGGGGTTTGGAGGGAGTCACTAGCAGAAAGGTATCTCTGATTCTCAAAATGGTTTAACAACAGGGTATACTTGGCAAAGCACCTTTTTTTGGATGGGAATTAGTAAACTTCCAGGAAAAAAAGGAAATACTTGATTTGATAGCCTTCTATATTTTTCTGGTATAAAGATCCACAAGTGTGTGATATATTTTGACTCTCTCCCTGTGGGCAGTTTTCTTCTAGTTATTATAGTCAGGCATTTGATTCTTTGGCTGAATTTCTGTTAACAATTTAGTGAGTATTTAATGTGTGCTGAACAGTAGGTGCTGTGGTCAAATATAAAAGCATTATTGAACATCGTCTTTGTCCTTAAGGAGCTCACAGTCTCCTTGGAGAAACATAAAACATACACAGTTACAAGGCAGCAGACAGAGTTTCTCTGAAAAATTGAATGCAGAAATGCTGAAATCTATAGTTTCTGATGGTGTTAACTCTTTGAGCAGTGATACAGCTTGACCTGGAGTTGTCTATTGCCTGGAATTCTTCTCTGATTTTGGCCCAGTTTAGGACCATTGACAGAAGAAAAGAGATAAACTCAGTTGATTCTGCAGGTTTGGATCTTGGCAAAAGACAGATTTCTGAACCAATCAATCTTTACCCTTATAAATAACCAAATCACAAGTAAAACATTACAGATGATTCTGATAATAGTAGAGCCTTACATAGTCCTTCAATGTAATCTCTAAAGTGTGGATAGATTTTTATAGTCATTTAGTGGAAAAAGTCAGGGCACAAGGTACAGACAAAATGAGGCTTAACATGATATCATGTACCAACTGCTTTAGGGAGGGACGGGTGAAGAGGAATATCTTATATGGATGTAGGATGCAGACTTCAAGTACAAAAACAGAAGCTGTTCTAGGAAATGATGAGTTAGGAATGTTGAGTTATAAAACAAGCAAACTGTTGGAAACTCAGGATCATAGAATAGCAGAAGGAAAAAATCTCAAAGGTTTAGTCTTACTTCTTTTAAGTTGGGTTAACTAAGGTCTAGGTAGGTGAAGTTACTTGCACAAGACCACATACAATGTTCATAAATTGTGGAATGACTGACAAGTCATGACTTGAATGTGAATGGATTTGATGGAATACTATGTTGCTATAAGAAATGATGAAGTGAATGGTTTCACAGAAATCTAGAAAAACTTTTATGAACTGATGCAAACAATGGATAACAATCTATATGGTAGCAGCAATATTATAAAGATAATCAATTGTGACAGTCTTTCTGATCAACACAAAGATCCCTCACAACTCCAAAGGACCTGTGATGAAAGATGCTATCTCCTTCTAGTCAGTAATTAAATAGATGATTGAATGGATTGAATTGATGGATTCAGAGAGGAGATTGAAGCCTTTTTCCCCTTTATTTGTTTTTGTTTTTTTTCTTTCAAAACATGGCTCATGTGGAAATATGCTTTGCTTGTTTTTATATGCATAATGGGCATCGTATTTCTTACCTTTTTAATGGATGGGGGAAAGAGTGAAGGGAGGGAGAAAATTGGGACTAAAAATGTAAAAAATCTAAAAAGACCATATACATAGTCAGCAACAGTGTTGTTTCCATTGCATCATAACTCATGCCACTGTGGCCTATAATGGTGAGGTTATCTAGACTTCTATGGATATTATTAAAATGACTTTTTCTAGCTCTTTTTGTGGTGACTAAGAATTTGTAGGGGATGGCTAAACAATCTATGATATATGATTGTAATAGAACATTATTGTTATAAGAAATGACAAGCATGATGATTTCATTAAAACCTGGATTTACTTGAACTGATACTGAGTGAAGTGAGCAGAACCAGGAGAACATTGTCTCCTTGTAACAGCAGTATTTTTTGATCAACAACTGCGAAAGACTTAGGTCTTCTCAGCAATATATTGATCCAAAATAATCCTAAAGGACTAATAATGATGAAACATACTTTCTGTCTCCAGAGGAAGAACCATTATTATTTGAAGACCAACTGAAGCATGCTAGTTTTCCCTTTTTTCTTTATTTTTTTTCATTTGGGTCTTGTACAAAATGACTAATATGGAAATGTTTTACATAATTACCAATGTATAACTTATATTGGATTGCTTACTGTCTTAGGGAGGGTAGAAGGAAAGAAGGAAGGGAGGAACAGAATTTGGAACTCAAAATTATAAATAAAAATATTAAAAATAAAAATAAACTACTTGCACATGAAAAAAAGACTTTGGTCATCGAGACCTCATGAACCAAAGCATTGTTGTTGCCATAGTATTATAAAGTGCCATGAGTAATGAGAATACACACCATGAAACATCATGGAATCTCATAAAAGACATTGGGTTTAGAAACAGAAAAAGTGGGTTCAAATTCTTGGTTTGTCACTAATTAGTATGCACTTGAACTCTTTGAATCACTTTTACCCTGTATTAAAGGAAGAATAACACTTGCTCTGTTGACCTCCCTAGCATTTTAGGGAGGTTTCCTGATACGACAATCAAATGAGTTTGCATAGATCTTAACTGATTTCTCAAGCTACTAGTTCCTTTCCCCAAACTACCTTGTATATATTTGTGTATATTTTAGAGAAGGTCTATTTTTCTTTTGTATGCCTTGGAAACCAGTATAGTAATGTACATATAGCAGGTGCTTAATAAATACTTATTGGTTTTGATAGAAGGAAATTTTTAAAGGGAAGAGCAGGAATGGGGGATCTGATCAAATATAGACTCTCCTAGTTCAGATTAATTATTTGATAAACCAGTGGGTCTGATTTAGTCATGAAAACCATTAATTCTGTATTTTGTGAGTGGAAGTTTCTCAACCTCAGTCTCTTCATGGTGGCAGAGACTGATATTTTTGTATTTGTACTCCCAGAGCAGAAAACTAGTCACAAAGCAGGAACATCTAAGTTCAAACCTGGATGCTGATATATACTAACTACCTGACTTGAGGTGTCACTTAATTTTTTGGTCTTCTAAGGACTCTCTAAAAACACAAACTTCAGAAATGCATTGGTAGAAAGAGTTCTCACCTGGGAATTACTAATATTCATGAAATCAAAGGTCCAGATACTATTTCAGTTCCTATTCTTAGTGCTTAGCATAGTGCCTGGGATGTGATAGGATTTTAATAAATATATTGACTGATTAATTAATCATAGAAAGCCACATTAACTCAAACATTTTCTGCCACAGACTGCTGTGATGGATGGTTTGTTAAGAAAAGTCCCATCAATAAATTTCTAAGTTGGGTCAAACTAAACTGACTCAAAAGGGGCTATCAGATATTTGTATATTTTGGTGTAAATAGAAGAACAATATCAGGCATATCATGATATAAAATAATGCAAATACTTTTTATAGCAAGCTGGTCCTTCCTGGTCCTATATATCCTTGTCCTTCCACCTTTCCATACATCTTAAAATCATGTTATCCCCATATTTACTAGGTAAATTTCAGAGATCTTTCTTGCTAATACATATTTGTTTAAATGTATAATAAACAGAAGTCACCAGCGGGTTTCTAAATGGGACCTGTGTTTGTATACTTATTTTTTATGATTAACTTTTTCAACCCCTTCAAATAAGAAATTTAGAAAAAATTTTAAGCTTAAGGACTTGATAACAAAAGGATTCTTTTTAGAAAATTTCAATCTTTCTTATCTTCTAAATCATATGTGGATTTAGAAATCGCCTTACTCCATTTGAGGCTAGAGTTTGCTAATTTAACCAGGAATCGCTAACATTTTATATTTATGTTTGACTCTGAGAAAACAAAGATAACTGAATAGATCAGTGGAAGTCCTATACCATCCAAAGGGCTCTTAAAGGATAGAGGAAAGTAGTCAATACACTAGGATTTTTTTTTTAGGGAAACTGATTTCAGCAGGAATAGAGATACTTTTAGTTAGTAGAATAGAGAAGGCTATTTGCTACTTCCATATATGTGAATTTAAGCTCCTTGTAAGCAGGGCTTGCTTTCCTTCTCTATATCTTAGAAATTGCTGTAGTGATATATATATATATATATATATATATATATATATATATATATATATGTATATATATATATATGTATATAGCAGGTGCTTAATAAATACTTGTTGGATTTGATAGAAGGACATTTGATAGAAGGAGGAGCTGGTCTGGGGAGCTGACTAAAGGGCGAGGAACCCAGAGATAGACTTTCCTAATTCAGTCTAATTCCTTGATAAATCAGGAACACTGAATGCATGAGAATCATCAATTCTGCAAATTGTGAGAGGAACTTACTCAAACTAGAATCATGAACAGTAACTCTGAGGATAAAAAGCAAAAACAGAAAACAAAATGTTTCTAATATATACTATTTGTCCACAGCAAGCATGCAGACACACTGCTGAGGGAACTGAGCCACATTCATAATGATATAAAAAAGAAAGATATAAAGGGTTTGAAGTTAAATAGAAGAATGGAAAAATAACAGAGTTAGTTTATTGGGTACACAAAGATCAAAAGAAACATTAAATGGAACATTTGGTCATCTGGTCTTTTAAACTGATGAATGTAAGAAAAAAGACAACTATGAAGGGAAATTTGTGCACAAATAGCAATGCACAGGCTAAAAGTTAGACCAGATTCTAGAATTTTTCATCTAAATTCATCACTGTAAAAAATAAAGGGGAACATGGAGAAGTGAAGGGAATTGTCCAGGGTAATTCACTACATAGGTGGTAGAGTCAAGAAGAAAAATCCATGCTTTTTGACTCCATAACTAATGTTATCACTCTATACCAATATCCATTATAGAATGAATGTGTAGAAAAATATTTATTAAGTGCTTATTGTATGATAATCACTTTGTTAATTACACAAATAAAAAAGAGACAGTGTCTGTTATTAGGAAACTTGATTTTTTAATGGGAATAGCTAATACATATTGGGTAGTCTTAGCCAGGACAGGTGATTTTTTTTTTCCTCTGAGGATGGTGAGTTGATCCTAGAGCAATTGATTGAAATGCTTCCCCCCAAAGTAATGGTCCACTTACTCTGTCCTGGTAAGAGGAAAAAATAGGGATAGGTGGAGTGTAGATGGCAAAGTACCCATAGTAGATGACTGAATGATTTCTGAAGCACAGTTTGATTTAGGGTTGACTGGCTATACTGGACTAGCTAAATTTGTACTCATTCACCAATCAAGATTGCTCAAGGCCAGAAGCATAATTTTTAGAATACAGTTCTGGAAGTATAGTTCCATTTGTAGGGAGGTTGAGCAGTGACATAGAATGTATTAGGATGGCTGATATGGACAGCTGTCCAGGGTGTAAAGCAGATGAAATAAATTCTATGAAGACCCTTACAAAATCCCTTAAACTAAGTTTTTATTTTTAGTTTTTTGCAAGGCAATGGGGTTAAGTGGCTTGCCCAGGGCCACACAGCTAGGCAATTATTAAGTGTCTGAGGCTGGATTTGAACTCAGGTTCTCCTGACTCCAGGGCTGGCGCTCTATCCACTGCGCCACCTAGCCACCCCAAACTAAGTTCTTATAAATATTTACATGGTGATTTCAATTTGAAGTGAGTAACAGGGGAAGATAGTGACAATTATTTCAGGAAGCATGGTTTAGGATCAAGAAATGAAAGAGGCCATTATATTGCCATATGAGATAAATTTTTTGAGATTTCCAATCTGGAAGCTTGTTTGTTTATGTACATTTATTATAAGGTTTTTCTTTTTCTTTTTAACAGTACTTCAGAAGGAGCACAAAAACTGTGCTTAAAATAAAATCTGAAAGAAGGAATGAAAGAGGTCACAAGTGTATAGACTATTTAGAAGTGTCATACTCAGACCAAATTATTCATGAAAAGTTTCTTTAGGAAGAAATTAGGAAGGCTCTGGATGTGTCAAACATCATAATAAATGAACCTACCTATATTTTAACTCAAAGAAAATGACTGATTACAGCTCTCTCTATAAACAGATTTCTGGCAGGCTAGAATACAGTTTGATACAAATTAAAAAAAATTAGAATAATGGGTATATCCGAGAAGAAACTATGTGCCATTATGGCAGTTCTAACCAGGACTATTTATTAAAGTAAGCAATTTACTTACAAAGAAGGAAAATAAGATGGAAAAGAACTAAGACTGATTCAATGCATCTGAGAAATTTAGCTGAGAAAAAAATTTGCCATGACAAAGAAGTTAAAAAAAATTAAGGAACCACTTCAACCAACAAACATTTAATCATGGACAAATAAAAATTCTTTAAATCCTTAGAATTTAGTGCAATTTTATTTGTAAACTATTATGGAAGAGAATAGAAGACCAGAAAATAACAGGGGAAAAAAAAGAAAAATGAATAATTTATGGAGGTTTCTTCTTCTCACCTACCCCCCCCCCCAAGATCTGATTGAGTTACATCATGTAGAGGGCATTTGAAGATAGAATCAAAAGGAGAAAAACAGTCAAATACAAATTTAGCTATCTTTTGGCTTTCACAGTTTTTACATTTTTCTTGGGAATGATATTGTATGTGACAAAATATAATATTTAAGAAATCAAAGATGGGAAGAATATTTGGATATGCTCAAATACATTTAGTTCAACTCAAGTGAGTATTTTATTAATCACCTATTAATTTGTACTAAAAGTGTGAACATTAAAGAGTTCATGAACTCGAGGAGTTTATATATTTTGGAGTCAATATCATTGAAAAGTTACTCAGGGATCCATTTAGAAGATTAGGGATTGGGAAAAGTTTAGAAAGGATGCAAAAGATCACATGTACATAAAGGAGAAAAGAAAGAAATCAGCAACTATTGAAATGTATGCTTGATTTCTCATCTCTTTAAGATATTTATGAGAATATTTCATGAGCACATTGAAAGAGTCCTTGATGAATAGATGCAAAGGGAACTTAATAGGCCTTTGTAGACCATTTTCCATAGTATGCAGCATCCTTACATTCATATTACTGAGCTGGTGGAATAGAGCATATTAGAACTTATTGTGTTTATTGTTCATTAATTTTTATAAAAGTATTTATCATGAAATAATAAAACACAGATTTGTGGACTTGAATTAAACAAGATGTTTGCCATGAATCTGTTACAATTATTCAATACTCTATGATAGATGCATCTACAGAGATAACCTTGTTCAGTGATCCACTGGGTATTGCCATCAAGTGAGGGTATAGATCAAGGAAATGTTTGCCTATGGTGTTCTGACTGTCATGGGAGCTGTCTGTGCAGAATGTCAATGAACGGATTCTTTATTGAAAGTAAAATTCTTTAGATGCTCCTATCCACAGATTATATAGCATCAATTGAATAGAAGCAGGAACACACTACAAAGTCTGAGCTGTATAATCTGTGGCATTGCAAAAGAACTCAGCCTAATTAGCCATGATAGAAAAAACAAAGTGAATGAAAAGCATATATTGCTCTACCCATAATATACAAATGGATGGAGAGTCATATGAATCAATCCATTAATATACATACCTTGAATAGGCACTGCCAACAGACAACCTTATAGACCTAGAATTGATTAATAGGAGATGGGACCATATTACACTAGAAAAATTGTGCAGCACTGTCAATTATTTCAAACTGCTAGTGTTTCAAATCCCAGCTCTGTAGCACCAGTATTCTTCTAATGATGTTATAAGGTTGTGTAAATCAAGGGACATCATATCTTTAGACAAATGCAAATTATGATAACCTCAAGTGTGATATGAGAGCACATGGAAAGTGTCATAGGTTAGTGGTATACTATTAATTTCTGGTGATTTATATTTGGTATTGAAACAAAATATGGACCATCAATGGTTATTTAACAAACAAGAGAGAATTGAGTAACCATAAGAGAAAGAGGATATTCAATAAGATAAATATTTGAGAGGCACCTTGATTTGAATTAGTTGAGTGAAGTTCTTTTGCTTAAATAGCCCATCATTTTCTGCTAGCCAGAAATTGGAGAGCTTGGAATTCTTCATGACTATCTTGTAATTAAGGCAATTGGTAATTGATATCAGTAGTTTCTGAGTGAATAAATTTTGGGGGATTGTTTCAATACCTTTTGAAGAAAAAAAACCTGGCATCACTTGTGTGGCTTGGGAAGAGCTTAGGTATATTTTTATCACAAATGACTAGCTTGTAAGAAGTGAGGATGAAGAAGAGGGTTTGGAATTACAAGGCAGATTATGATAAGATAAAGGAATTCAAGCACTCAGTACAAGGTCATGGAACATTTATAGGTGATGTTAAGATTAAGGCAAGGTTGTGAACTATCTCTGTGTTACTATGATGGAGTGAAAATCATAGGAAATAAATAATTTGAGGAATTGGGAGAATAGAGTGTCTGATGTGATTCATCTTTGTGGAGAGGAGAACTGTTGGCCTTAGTAACTGGCTGGGTGTGTGTGTGTGTGTGAAAAAGGAAGGTAGGCTCCAGGAGTACCCTTGCAACTTTGGCCTTCTTTTCCCCCTCAGACTCTCAGAAAGGTACTGGGCTAGAATTATATCTACTTCTTGGCTTCAAATATCTTCGAATAGAACGAATTCCTTTTCTTAGATCACTCTTTTTTTTTTTTTTTGGCAAGGCAATGGAGTTAAGTGTCTTGCCCTAGGTCACACAGCTAGGTAATTATTAAGTGTCTGAGGCTGGATTTGAACTCAGGTCCTCCTGACTCCAGGGCTGGTGCTCTATCCACTATACCACTTAGATGCCCCATCCTAGAATACTCTTTTTTTTTAGGTTTTTGCAAGGCAATGGAGTTAAGTGACTTGACCAAGGCCACACAGCTAGGTAATTATTAAGTGTCTGAAGTCGAATTTGAACTCAGGTCCTTCTGACTCCAGGGCCAGTGCTCTAATCTGCTGCACAATCTAGTCGCCCCCAGAATACTCTTAAGGGACAGGGATGCCCTTAGTTTTCATTCATTAACTTACTTATTCCCATTAAATACTAGTTATACAAAAAGTCCATCAGAAATAGCTGAAGAATGAGCGAACAAATTTATCCCAGCAAAACAGCAAATAAATTGAAATATGCCAAAGAATAAACATGTAGGAATGAACTGTTCAACTTAGAGTGAGATAGAATATCAAAACAAACCAGGAGATAGAGAGCATTTTCACCCAGAAGAGTTCTTTTACTAATAGTCTTTAGAATTTCAAACAATTTCTGAGATATGCTGGGGCTAGTTTTCCTGACAGGTCTGCCATTCCAAGTCTTTCTCTCACTTCTTCCTGTGTATCCACTGAACATTTGCCTCCATGAATGTCTCTAGAACCAACTTATAAAGTTCCTTATTCAGCTGCACAGATTAATACTCTCTTCACCAATCAGGAGTTGTATAGGATTGAGTGGAAGTCTGGTTGCTAATAAATTTTTTCCTCCTGGGATTTTATACTAATAGCAGTCCCAAATTTCTGAAGTATTCATAATTGAAAAGTCTAAAGTTTAACTACGTTAGCTACAAGGAGTTGGAAATGTTAACCACTGATCATGCCTCTTTAATTGCTCTTATTTTAAACATTCAGAAGTTCAGAATGAATGTTCTTGCATTCCTGAGGAAAATTACATAGAAAAAAACCATATGTGTGTTCCCTCCTCCAAATGTTGGTGATGAGAATTTGGAAAGAAAAATTTGGTATAGCAGTACATAGGGGAGGGTGAAAGGGACAAAGAGATGGTGAGACTTAGATGCTCGACTGTAGCACTGCTAATAATTGCATCTATTGACTCACTATAACTGTGAAATCCTTTGTCCTCTCTCCTCTTACCCACTCTAGGTCATTTTAGTGGTTAGATGAGGAATTAAATAATTGAATGTGGTATATGCCTTACTGTTACTCAGAGATCAGAGATAAATAATTTTATTTTGTTTTCATAGAAAAAGCAAAAATGTTTTAGGCCCTGTTGCTACTGAATAGCCAGGTAACTGGGTTTACCAAGGCCCATGTTCCAACATTTACTTCTCTTTTCCCCATCACTAGTTGTCTTCCTACCTGTTTTCCTTAGTCTCTCTTTTTGCATTACTATCCATTTGATTCACCCTATGAATGGATGTCCTTAATAATACTAGATCGGGTTTGCTTTTATTTCTTTATTCTGTGTCTTGGTGATCTTCTTAGCTCCCAGTGATTTACTTCTCTTTATGCAGATGAATCACATATCTTTATATCTAGCCCCAGTTTCTTTCCCAAATTCTAGTTCTAGAGAAGTGTAGAAGAAAGCATCCTGAATTTGTTGTTAGAGATTTAAGCATTAAATTTGATGTCAGAGAATTTAAGCATTAAATTAAGAGTTAACATCTTGGTGTTTCCATTTGTTATCTGTGTGACATTGGGCAGGTCTTTGAGGAAGGGATTTCTTAGGGTTCTCTTTGGGTATCAAGTTCCATATCTAAGGAGATTAGATTAGATGGGCTTCAGGGTTTTCTGTTTCTGTGATAACCAAATGCCAGCTAGACATCCCTACCTGAATATTTCATCAACATCTCAAACTCAGCATGTCTGAACTTATTTTCTTCTAAAACCTTCCCCTCCAGATTTGCCTATTTCAGTTAAGGTCATCAGAAGCTTTCTAGTCACTCAGGTGCATTACCTTGGAGCCAACCATGACTCTTTTTTCCCTCCCTTATTCCCCATGGTTTCTCATTTGTCAAGTATTCTTGATTCTACTTCCACAATATATTTTATGTATGCTCCCTTTTCTCCATTTGTTGTTGTTCACTTGTTTTGGTTAGGTTTAACTCTTTGTGATCCCATTAGATCACAAAAGATAGTGGCAAAGATAGTGCCATTTCCTTCTCTAGATCATTTTATAGATGAAGAATTGAGGCAAACAGGATTAAATGACTTTCTGGGGTCAGATATGAACTTAGATCCTCCTGACTCCAGGTCTGGTATCCTATCCACTGTGTCACCTAACTGTCCATTTTCTCCATTTACACAGACTGTACTCTAGTTGAGTCCCTCATTTTATTTCTTCATCTGTTGCATGATAGAAAAAACAAATAGTTTTTTCTTGCTGTTATACATCTTACACACAGCTGATAAATTAATATTCCTAAGGCATAGGTCTGAACACAGGTCACTCCTTGCTCTAAAACCTTCAGTAACTTCCTCTTCCTTCTAAGATGTTTCCTTCAAAGATGCTCCAAGATGCTCTGGCATTTAAAGTTCTCCACAATCTGGTGTCAATCAACCTTCCTTTTCTTACCTCCTCTTTATAAAATTCTGAACTTAATAAATATCCACTAAAATGAGCACTTTCATATGTAAAACTATGATTTCCTATTATTTGTAGCTTGGTTTACTTTTAAGTATGTAATAAATTCAACATATTTTCAAATTCAACATATTTTCAGTCATTGCTTGGCAATGATTCCTTATGATTTTCATTCAGTTCTGTGCATATATTCCAGTGATCCTCTTATCTTTCTTTCTTTCTTCTCCCTTCCTTCCTTCCTTCCTTCCTTCCTTCCTTCCTTCCTTCCTTCCTTCCTTCCTTCCTTCCTTCCTTCCTTCCTTCCTTCCTTCCTTCCTTCCTTCTTTCTTTCTTTCTTTCTTTCTTTCTTTCTTTCTTTCTTTCTTTCTTTCTTTCTTTCTTTCACTTTCTTCTCTTTCTTTCTTTTTGATAATCTCATCTCTAACATCCCTCTCCCTCCTATAAAATCCTGCACTGAGAAAAAAAAGAAAAACAAAACTTTTTTAATAATCAAAACAAATGGGGTGGCTAGGTGGTGCAGTGGATAAAGCACTGGCCCTGGAGTCAGGAGTACCTGGGTTCAAATCCAGTCTCAGACACTTAATAATTACCTAGCCGAGTGGCCTTGGGCAAGCCACTTAGCCCCATTTGCCCTTGCAAAAAACCTAAAAAAAATCAAAACAAATTTCTGTATTGGTCTTTACCAGAAAAAATATCAAATATTGCCATCTTGAGCCCTTCACTTTCTTTCAAGGGGTGGATAGCATTTTTTATTATCATTCTTCTGCAACTTTGGCTGGTCTTTGGATGAATTAGTGTTTCTTAGTCTTCAAAGTTGTTTGACTTCATAGTGTTATTGTATAAATTATTCTGATTTTGTTCACTTCACTCTGCATGAGGCTATATAAGCCTTCCTAATAATACATTTTTCCATTTCTTATGGTTCAAAAATATTCAAAAGCATTCATAAATCATAATTTGTTCAGTTGTTTCTAAATATAAGGATACCTTCTAAGTTTCCAGTTTGTTGTTATCACAGAGAAAGTTGCTTTAAATATTTTTGAATATATGGGCTCTTTCCCTAATTTGATATCACTGTAGTTTGGTCCACTTTTTCAGCCTTTACTTCATATTATTCCTTTTCATGCAGGTTATGTATTCAGAGCACAATCTCTGGCAATCTTACCCAGCTGGAAAGGTCTTGAGAATTGATTAGTTGGTAATGAACTAAATTACTGTTGAAAGAATACTCAATGATCCTAGAGTAATAAACTCTTTATTTTAACAATTTATGAAGATAACTAAATTTAGAGGAGTTGGGATCTGTATTGGTGAAGAATACCCCTAGGTTGAAATTATATCCTTAATTTTTGCACTGCAGTATCTTTTGTTCTAATCTTTATCTATCATCCATCTAGCTATCTATCATATATCTATCTATCTACTTCTTATCTCTTTCCTTTATCAATGACTCAGGTTGATGTTCACTTTAATGCTGGCACCTTGAATACCAGAAAGCTGTTTTAAATTTCATCTAATTTTAAAAAAAAATCTTCTCCAGAACCTGGTGCATTGTAGAGACTCAAATATTCACTTGTTAAATGAATCAGGAAATAGTTAATGAATTATTTTAAATAATACCTTTTTGGAGTCTTTTAGAAGTGCATAAAAATAAAGAACATGATTACCTTTAAATTGATTATTTAGAATATATGTGTGCTTGTGAGAGACAGAGAAATATAGGAACAAAGAATGTTACTTTCTATTGTCTCTCCATCTTTTTTTTTGAGGGGGGTCTTATTATGTCTGGCACTAACTAATTCTTGGATTTGTTTATTTCCCCATCCTTCTTTTTTCTATTCCCCTTTTATTCTGTTGTTTATGTATTTCATTTCTCAGGCCCCTCTCCTCAGGTTAGTCTAGGTGAGTTCTTTGATCCAGCATCTTTCTGTGTTCTAGAGATCTTTGTTCTTTTCTTGTATGTGTCTATTTTATGTTTGTACCATAGGGATTGTATACCCTATCTGTGAGACAGACAGGCAGATAGATCAGAGTGAAGGTACTTGACCCAATGTATTAATGAAGTTCTTTTTGGAGATACATAACTTACACATCTATGTTCAATGCCATCAGATCTTCTTGTTTCCTAAAACCACTCAGTTTACTTTTAACTACAACATCAAAAAGTTTCTTACCATGGAACAGTGACCTTTAAAAGTAAATACCTGACAGCAGACAAACTGCACACCATTTACTGAAGGATTCAGTGGAATTTGTTCTACCGATCCTATTCATTTTCTCTGCCTCAGGAGAAAATTATTCATTCTAGAAGGGCAAAGCAGATTGAAGGAAGAAGACATTTTGATTGAAAAGAGCCCAACAGTATGAACTGTGTTTATGGAAGTGAGGATGATCTGTTCCTTTGCTTGATAGAGAGGCTCTTCTAGTCACGGGGGACAGTTATTCTTCAGGGAACTCAAGATGTAATTGAAAGAATACTTTTGTAGATCCTTGTGTAAAAGGAAATATACCCAGTTAAAGTTCTTTGGCCCTGTTGAATCAAGATGACAACTGGTCAAAGAAGAACAACTTATTTCCAAAAGAAAACTATACTGTTATTTAAGCTGAATTTATAATAAGAAATGAGTGGCTGACTAAGCAATCTCAGTATCAGAACTGGTTATAGCAACTCTTTCCCCTAGTGTTAGAGTTTAACTTAATATTATACTTCAAACTTCATTGAATTTATCTTTGATTATTTTCCAGGGTCAATTGCATGGTAGATACTCGAATAGTTAGTTATTGAATGAATGAATGAGGACTAATATTATGTAATCACTTACACTAAGAAATACCATCCTGAAGGCTTTTATAGAACTAAAAAAAGGAGAGTAGTTAGGTGGCACAGTAGCTATAAGATCAAATCTGGCCTCAAATTCTTATTAGTTGTATGATGCTGATGCTGGGCAAGTCTCTTAACCCTGTTTGTCTCAGTTTCCTCAACTGTAAAATGAACTGGAGAAGAAAATAACAAACTATTAAAGTATCTTTGTCAAGAAAACCCAGTGTTATCATGAAGAATCAGATATGATTGAAATGACTGAACAACAAAAAGATAAGGAAGCACCTACTTAATGCTTGCCTTACTTTTTATATTGAACTTATGATTTTATTTGTGTTGAATATCCTAAAGTAGTGAAATTCTTTTACCAATAGGAGACATTAAACTAAGTGACAAAGTCAATATATAACATTGGTGGGATTTGGATACATATCTTCCTGACATCAACAACAGTTGTCTATTCACTATTCCTTTAAATTAAGCATTAAGTTGACAGTTACCATAACTTACATTTGTATAGCACTGAAAGTTTGCAAAGCTCACAGGATCATATTATTACAGATTTTGAGCTGCTAGAGACTTTTAGAAACCCTCTAGTCCATTTCTCTCCTTTTGCTGATGAGGAAACTGAGGCCTGGGAGATGAAAGGACTTGCATTAGATCACACTATAAATATCAGAATAATCATCATAAGTGGTAAGCAACACAGGTGAGCTTTGAATTCAGGTTTAAAATGAATTCAGACTCCAGAGCCAGTATACTTTTTTTTATTTTTTGGCAAGGCAATGGTGTTAAGTGACTTGCCCAAGGTCACACAGCTAGGTAATTATTATTATTATTATTATTAGTTAGGTTTTTGCAAGGCAAACAGGGTTAAGTGGCTTGCCCAAGGCCACACAGCTGGGTAATTATTAAGTGTCTGAGACCAGATTTGAACCCAGGTACTCCTGACTCCAGGGCCGGTGCTTTATCCACTATACCACCTAGTCGCCCATAGCTAGGTAATTTTAAGTGTATGGGGTCAAAGTTGAGCTCAGGTCCTCCTGACTCCAGGGTTGGTGCTCTATCCACTACACCACCTAGCTTCCCACAGAGTCAGTATTCTTAGCAAATATTATTCTCCCTGTAAGTTAGAAATTTTTAACCAAAGTTGTTTCTAAAGTTCTTAACAAGGACACTGAATGAAACATTAAAAGTATTTTTCCAGAAAACTTTCTTCCATGGATCTCATTTTGAGTACTTGTCAAATTTCTGAAGTTTCAGAAGGGCAGCATGAATACTTGACATGAATTTTCTCTCTCTACCTAAATTATATTGTTGAAGAAGTATTAATTTTCCTAACTCACTGTAACTACTTGAAACCAAAATGAAAGCTGAATATTTTAGTGCTGGTTAGCTGAGTCTTTCTATTTTCCCACTGTGATTTTGAAAAAAATAAAATATGTAGCATTAAGAGGGCAAAATTCAAGATTTCTAGAGAATTCTAGGTCTTAGAGGTGAAAGGGACTCTAAAAGTATCTAACTAAACCCACTTTTGAATGGGTTATCAGAAAGCTGTCATTAATCTTCATGAATAACCATTTTTTAAGCACACGCTAAATATCTAGGGATTGTCCCTGTACTCAAGGAGTATATAATTTAATGAGGGAGATACCATGAAAACAAACACATACAAAAGAGGTTCTATATAGAATAAATAGTAAGTAGTTAATAGAGAGAAGACACAAGAATTAAGAGAAGTTTGGGAAGGTTTCCAGTAAAAAATGGGATTTTAATTTGGACTTAAAGGAAGCCAGGGAGGTCAGTAGTTGGAGCTGAGGAAGGAGAGCATTCAAGGCATGGAGGACAGTTAGACAATATCCCTATTTTTGTTGGAGGAATAGCCAGGAGGTTAGTGTCACTGGTGGAAAGAGTATATGTTTAAAAGCTAAAGTCTAACAAGGTTAGGAGAGGGTTAGATTATGAAAAGATTTGAATGCTAAACAAACTATGTAAATTAGTTGCACAGACAGTTTCAGTACCTTTTAAGGAAAAGCTCACCTAGTCTTCTTGCATAGTGACTGACAAATGCCAGAGTAACCTGTGTGACAGAGTCCTAGGAGAACTGCTCCTAATGTAAATGGAATAGGAAAGGAGTCAGATAAAAAATACATAGCAGTTTCTTGAAAAGTATATTATGGGAGACAAAAACCTAGGATGGAATAATGTATCTCTGAGATTCCTTCCTCTTCTGATATTGCTTTCTCCCATTGCATTTTATGAGACAACTCAATATAGGTCTGATTTACAGGATGCATTTATTGTTTAATATTCCTAAAACTTACAATTTCTTTAAAACATTTTTGTTGCCTCAAGGAACTGTGAGTTTGCCCCAAGATTATCATCTTTTGCCTTCTAAATTTCCTACTTTCAAGATACCATGATTGAGTTAAAGCAATACTTTTTTGATTGAAAGAAGTTAACCATTTGAAAATTTCTCAGAGAAATTTAGAGAACTACAAAAAAGTTGGGGACTGGAAAATAAAAATTCAAAAACCTTTTGAACAAAGTGATATTTCTAACCTTGAAGATCTACTTGATTAATTTAGTCCCCCAGCTACCTCCCTCTAGTAAGAGAAATTAAGTTCCCTTTTCTCATACTAATTTTTTTGTCTCCCATCCTAATGTCCTAGGGACGATTTTATTCATAGGTCTGGTCTAGGGCTACCCCCAAAAGGAGGAAGTAAAAAAATGCTCACTGTATAATATGATTCAGCTATATGAGAGGTAATTTATTCCTATATACAAAAGGAATGCTAATACAAGACACAACTATTAAGATCTGCTGGAGGTTGATACTTAAATTTCATCGGATTATAAAGCAATTTGTAATACTGCTAATTAGTCATTTTATATTCTATATACTATCAAAATTCCTGGTACAAGTCTAGTGATAAAATGACTAGCCTTGGGCCAATCTTTCTTTCTAATTCATAGACTTTCCCCTGTCAGCCCACTCTTATTGGGATCCAGAACCTTTGAACTCACATGATCACCTCCAAATCTTGTGGGGCAAATAGGGCAAATTAGGCCAAGTAATCAATCAACAGGCATTAATTAAGCACCTGCTTTGTTTCAGGTGCTTGTCCTACGAAGATGAAGAATGAGGCAGTCTCTACTTACAAGGACCCACCCACATTAAGGACTCTGTTCAGACCCTACTCAGAAATGGAAGCACACAATTACTTAGACTGTAGTACTAGGGTCTCCCTTACATGTAAGCTGTCTGACCACTAGGTTGAAGGTACATTGTGAGTAAACATTCAAACAAAAAATAGAATTCATGGGCAGCCAACAATGTGATTGAGTATCAGCCAAAGTAAATTTATTTAAAGAAATTTTTTTTAATTAAACAAAAGAACAAAATAATTGACAATAAACTTCCCTTCCTATAATGCTAGCTAACTGCAGTTTATTGACCACAAAAAGGACAACACTCTCCTCTGTCACCCTTACCCATACTTACATATGCCCAAATTATGATTCTTGTTGGCATTGTTTTCTGTCACTGACAATGCTGCTAATTCTCCTACTAGGCCATAGAGGGAAAGACCTTAGGAACTATCTTGTCCAGTTCTTTCCTCTTACAGATAAAGAAATTGAGGTCAAAAAAGATTAAGGAATTTCCCCAAAGTTACATTAGGGCTGTGTTTTGAGTAGAGATTCTTTGATTTCAAATAGTGTTTTTTACATACTGGGATAGAGCTATTTTTCTTTCTTTACTGGTCTTTACTGGTCTGCTGTTCAATTATCTCTGCTGAAAAGCTCTTTCATGTCATCTGCTGGTATTTCTCCTGCATTGCAACTTTTGGTGTCTACTCTTAGTTTAGAACCCCTAGTACTAGTTCATTTCTTTTGAAATTTCTATTTATCACCCAGCCATAAAAGTATAGATACCCTTGGGGAATTAGTTTAGCCTCCTGAATTTCTCGTTTGTAAGTTGGACACTCTCAGATGAAACTTTTATTTGAATTTTGGTCAGAAAATTCCTTTTAGCTTTTGTCATACCTATGATTGCTAGGCTGAGTCCCGGGTTATCATCCCAGAGTTCTTACAAAACAACAAAGGAGACAGGAAGAGCTGGGGCGAGGCGATTCCTTTGCAACTTCTGTGATGATTCTAGTTTAGGGTCTTCATGATGCTAGTGGAGTCCTACTTTTCCCTAACAACCTGTTGTAATCTTTACATTTATTTAAATTTATTTAAGTTCTTTTTTAAAAATCACTATTTTCTTTTCTCTCTCTCTCTTTTTTTTTTTTTTTTTTTTGATTTTCCAAGGCAATGGAGTTAGGTGATTTGCCCAAGGTCACACAGTGTAATACTTACACTAAGTGTAAGTACTAACCTCAGTGTCTGAGGCTGCTTTTGAACTCAGGTCCTACTGAATTCAATTATCTGAGACTGGTACTCTATTGTGCCACCCATCTGCCCCCAATTCATCTTTTTATCAAGTGTACTTTGAGAGTTCCTTAAGCAGTTTGTAAATTCTATATTGTCTACTCTAGCATATTCCTAGCCATTCTTTTTGGTTTTTTAATTTATTCTCTCTAATTCTTCCTTTGTACAATGTCCAGATTTATATTGCTTTAATATGGCCTTCTTTGTGTCATTCCTCTAGTCAAGTCCTTTCAAATATTTTTCTGTTTCTGCTATCATAAAATCTAAATATCTTTGGTCTTCAAAGCAAAAAAATAGAATGACCACTTGTAGGTTATGTGGGATAGTGGATTCTTGTTTAGGTATCTAGTTGGGCTAGAGCTGCTAGAACTACTTTGAGGGATATTCCAATTTTGAGATTCTATGTTTTTGCCTGTGGACAATGACTTGGGCCAGGACTAAATAGGCTGACTTGCTCTTAATAAACTGAGCAGTACTTTTATTGATGCTAATACTTCCTGAAACAAAGACTCTTCTTTTTTTTTTTTTTAAACAATGATATCCTTCCAGGGATGGTGAATTATCATGAGTTATGAAATTCCACAATCTCTGAAGGATTAAAAGTGGTAGACCATCTAAAGGGTAATGGTGAGATACATAGCATAGGCTGTACCATTTTTTACCAAAGAGGGGTTGCATAGAAGAAGGATATTATTAAGAGAATGTATGACTGGAAATGAAAGTTAGGACAAATAATCAATCAACAGACATTTATTAAGCAACTGCTCTTGTTTCCAATGTTGGTCATACAAAGATGAAGAATGAAACAGGCTCTATTCACAAGCAGCTTCCATTCTAATGGGGAAAACAAAGACTATTAATTAGAAGTATGTGTAGAATATACATAGAGATATGTATGAGATAAAGAGAATAAATACAAAGTAACTGAATGAAAAGTTTTCTGGGAATCAAGGCACTGGAGTTTGAGAGATCAAGACTTTAAGAACAGGTAAGGAAGGGAAAAGAACAGGTAATTTCAGACTGGAGACACAGCCAGTGCAAAGGTAGACAAATAAGAAGTCATGTAATCAGAAAAAGGGAAAACCAATGGACAGCCTATGTGCTCTTAAAGTCAAGTAATAGAGAGAAGGAACCTTACATATGGGGTAGACCTTTTGCTGCTTTATGGAAGAATTTAGACAAGAGGTTGATAGTATAAGAAATCATGGATGGTTGTGACTATGACTGGAAGGAGTAGGCATATGAATGAGAGCAGCTAACTGAAAATATTGACTCTAACAAGCCTTGATTTTTTTCAGCCTATTTTCTAAAGCAGTTAAGTGTGAAGACATTTGACCTAGGAATGTTGGGATATGCTTCTGATTCTCTGAGCAACATTAACATTTTGATATCTTTGGAGGTTTGGTACTTGACAAATCAAGAATTCAAGGACGATGTCTTGTTTTTGCCCAGCTTAGTGTTTTGTATGTTATAAGTATTGCAAAAATATTTGTTGAGTGAAGTATTTGCTCAATGAATAAATTCCTCAGCAAAATATTTAAGATAGGCACTGGTGAATTAGAGATAATAAGGTCAGCCTGCCACAGCCTATGGAGTGGATTATGAATCAGTCTGTGGAAATGACAAATGGTAGAGGTTGTCAATCACCTTGAAAACAGCTGAGGTCATATTTCAGTATTCCTTCTTCCAAAAAATCTTCCTTGGCAGCTCAGACTAGCAAGATTGTTATTGAATTTCCTGTCTCAGTAGCCAGCCATCAAATATGCGACAAAGTCAGTGTGTCATTTGGCAGACTAGTAGAGGCTGGCATCCTGACCCACATCAGGCAGGGAGAACAGAAGGTAATGGGATTTTCCATTTAACTGTAGAAATGTGAGGCTTGGCTTTGCTATCAGTATCCCATTCAGTGAATGGAAAAATTTTAATGCATAGACTGTGATGCTTTATTTTTTTATTTAATATACAGGAGAGAAGCATGGCAAAATAGGAACTAGATTGTGTAGAGAGGAAAGGGGTGTTAGGGTGAGGGGATAAATGAGGGGAAAAAGGAAATGATTAAGAAGAAATATTTGAAGGATGCATTCAGAGAATGAAGTGATGTTCTGAAGTCAACTGCAGATGAGAAATGACAAGCAACAGATAGGTCTCAAGTTAGGAAACCTGAGTTCGAAATTGTCCCCAGATTCTTACTAGCTATGCAACTTTTCAAATGACATAATGTTTGTGAAGTGCTTAGGACAGTGCCTAGCTTTCCTTATGTTCCATATAAATGCTAGCTGTCATTATTACATTTCAATTATAGTCCAGCTGGTATACATAAACAAATGTTCTTATTTCCTTTGGAAAGAAGCACCAAAAAAAGGAGTGCCAGGAATTTTGAGAGAAGTTAAAGACACATGACAGAGAGAAATGGCTTCCTTGGGTTGGAAATCATTTACCCCTTAGTTGATTTTTCAGTCACAGTAGAATATGTATAGTTTTTGAAAACCGAATAAAGATCTTACCTGCATCATCATCTTTGAGCTTCATAGCACCCTCGCAAAGTAGGTCTTTAAGTTGTTATTTATTCCATTTTACAGGTGAGAAAACTGAGTGACTGGTTCTTGGTAATGAAAGCAGGAAGTGTGAGGTATGGCATTTAAGTTGATCTCTTCTGACACTTAGGACTGTTTCTATAGCTATTTAACTATATGGTACTGTGTGCATTTAATAAATGATTGCAGAATTAGAAGAAATAAGAGTAGGAGAAAAAGTGAGGGGATTGGGCCAGATAATGTCATAAATCCCTTTCAACTCTGTGATAGCTGAATAATACCTACATAAAACTATATTGACTGTGATTTAATATGAAGGACTAAGATTTTGACATGTATAGTATACAAGTTTATAACTTTACTTGGTGATTTGTTGATTTTTTTGAGCAGATTTGGAAATGCAATAGTGTGTTGGGAAAATCTGTTCAAATCCAATCTTGGTACAAATAATAGCTCTTCAAGAACTAATTTCCATCTTTCAAACCTGATCACATGCCACTTAGAAACTACTTTTCAAGTTCTCTTCTTTTATCTGGTCTATTGAAGGCATAATATGTGTTCTGACTTGATGTTTAATAGGCTTATTAACCTAGGAAGAACTCATTGATAAGACTGATATTTGTAATTTGGTGTCTGAGTTGATTTTCCTGTTGGGCCTGGGTTTGCTAATGGGATTTTGAGTTTTATGCAGAAAAAAGTTGTGGACAATATGCTCAGGTTCAGCAAGCCCAGAAGACTTCTATTCATTTTCATTTAATTTTTGGTATTTCCAAATGAAGGGATTTGAAATTTAATATATCTAAAGTTCCATGTAAATAAAATTAAATCAAAAAATTTTTGCCTTTATTGATTACTTTTGCCTTCAGGGAATTGAATATTTCAGAAACATAGGTCATGTTATAAAATGTTTTCTTAAAAATGATCTTGGCATCAGGAAGATCTGGCTTTAATTTCTACCTTTGCCATATTGCTGAATGATACATACTGTTCAAGTGATCTTGGGTAAGTAACTAATCTCTTACTGCCTGGGGTAACTCTTGAGACTGTAATGGTAAGAGTATAAAACTAAAGGTTGTTTTTTTTACTGAGACTTCTCTATGCTGGTGAAATATAGTTTTGGTTCCGAGATAATTTGTAAAGTATTTTGCAAACTTAAAATACACATATATGTATATGCATATTATATATGTATATACACACACATACACACACACACACAATAAATGTCAATTATTATTCTTGTTATTTTCTTATACTTATCTTTTTTGTTTATAATTCAGAAAGAAATAATCTAAGAATAAACTACTGTCTGTTTATGCTATTCTAGTTAATGTTTGGCACTTTTTTCTACAGGCAGATAAAATGACTGTTTTTTGGCAATTGAATAAAATTTTTGGGATATTACTTCATCTTCTGTAATCTGCTGGCTTTCCCCCCATATATTTTTTAGGTTTTTTTTTTTTGCAAGGCAAACTGGGTTAAGTGGCTTGCCCAAGGCCATACAGCTAGGTAATTATTAAGTGTCTGAGACCAGATTTGAACCCAGATACTCCTGACTCCAGGGCCAGTGCTTTATCTACTGCCACCTAGCTGCCCCCATATATTTTCAATTTCTTCTGCTATTTCTAAATACCTGAAAGATCTTCATTCCATGGAGTTTGGAGATTATGAATATTTGGTATGGAGATATCTATGAAAACTTGGCTTAAATTTTTAAGGATCAAGGTTATATCTAGGTGATTATGGTCAAGAGTTGGGTCAAAGATGAGTTCTTTATATTCTAACGTAGAGGGAAGATGCTAAAATGATTTTCTTAAAATACTGCTGTCAAGAGAGGTCATAGAGATAATTAAGGGAGATAACAGACTTATAAATAGTTTTATTATGTTTTGATGATGTACAAAAAAAGAAAAGGGACAGGAATAAGAGAGAATACAATATTGACAAATGAGAGAAAATATGAGGGAACTTAAGATAATAAATCAGGTTGTATAGTAGAACTAAATGCAAACAAGTAAGTAGTAAGGAAAACAGAAATAATTTGAATTCCACTTTCATCTAGACTGACAAAAATAATACATATATACAAAAAGTTTGATATAGAAATGTATTTTTCTCATCTGAGATATAAATCAAAAGAGAAAAATAGGAAAGAGGAATATAAGAGGGAGAGCAGATTCATGGAGTAATTATAAGCAAGACAAGCAGAATAAAGAAGAAAAAATTTAATAATATAGAATGAAAGGGAATAAATAATTAACCATCATGATTGTGCATGGGATGAACTTATCTCTAAAATTTAAGAGATTAGCAGAGTGATTTAGAAAGCAAAATTCAATAATATATTATTTACAAGAAGTATACTTAAAATATAAAGAGTCACACAGAGTTAAAATAATGGTGTTAAGTGAAATGTATTCATACCTCAACTGAACACTAAGAAGAGGTAGCAATTATTATTTCTATCAAGATAATATAAAAAAAACTAAAAAGATTAAGAAGGAAACTACATACTTTTCCTGAAATGCAACAATGAATGGATTTAAATATTTACTACATTTTCATTAAATGGAATAGCTTCTAAAAAAATTGGAAAAAACTAAATGACTTATAAGGAAAAATAGTAGCTCTGATTTCTACTCCACAGAACATAATGCCTATCCTAGCTATACCTTGGTGTCACCCCCCACCCCTTTTAATTTCCTTTTTGTGTATTATTTCCCTTCATTTTGTTTATTATTTCCCCCATTTGATTATAAACTCTCTGAGGACAGGGACTGTCTTCCTTTTTATTATTTGTGTCCCCAGCTTAGTATATTGCTTGGCAACTGTAAGGCACTTGAAAAATATTTATTGCCTTTTATTGTTTTACCTGCATGTTTTATAATTATCATAAACTCATGGGGCAGCTAGGTGGCACAATGGATAGATTGTTGGACCTCAACTTAGGAAGATTCATCTCTTTTTCAAAAAATTAAGTCAATTGTTAGTCATATGGTATGTAGCAGCACATCACATTTACATAGCATGATAGCTAAGTGTAGAATACTGATGTAGTAGTGTGTTAAAATCTTTGACTGGCTTGCATTAATTTTATTTGTCGTGTTAATTGAATTTTGGCTTGCATGTAATGTGACCTAGTATCATTTATCATTTATAATTTTCATATTATTTGAACTTACATGAATTGTGACCTAGCTATACATATATTTCTCAACTGTGAATAGCACCTTTACAAAAACTAACCATTGTATTAGCACATAAAGATCTCAAAAAGAAATGCAGAAAAGCAAATATCGCACATAACGTGTACTGAGAACAATACTATAAAATGATATTGGATCAAGGATCACTGAAAAAAATGTATCAAAATCAATATAAACCTAAAGAATTATGGGATCAAATAAGAAAGCATAGAGATAATATACAATTACATTAAAGATACTGACAATTATGAGACAGCAGTCCAAAATTTTAGGCATAGAACCAAGAAAGGACTTAAGTGAAAATTTATATTGTTAAACATTTTTATTACAGAAAAGAGGAAGGAACAACAAAATTATTGGAAAATTAACAAACTAATAAACTAATAAAATGCCAAAATAAAAATCTTGAAGATCAAATAAGAAATGAATAAAATTGAATGCAAAAAATGAATAAACAAATAAAATTGGGACCTTTAAAAACATATAAACCTTAGGTAATTTGATTTAAAAGATGAAAGAGGAAAACCAAATTGCCAGTATCAAAAATGAAAATGGAGGATTCAAAAACAGTAGAAATAAAAAATAATTATTTAATTTTAATATGCTGGGCAGCTGAAAGTTTGACTGACTTTAATAATAATTTCATTGCTGGGAATTCTATTCTGGACTTGATTATCAATAAGTAGGAGAAGCTAGTTGTTAGAATGCAAACAATGGGGAATTGGGGGAAATGACTTTCATTTAAGAATTTGTTGATAGAGGAATAAAAGAAGTCCATGCATAGTCTGAAATTCTTGATTTTAGGAAATCAAATCTCACAGAGTAGAAAATACATTTTTCTTAGGATCTTATAACTTAAAATTTTACAGGAAATTCAGCCTAAGACAGATGAGAAACACAAGAATGAAATTGAAACACAAAGAAAAATTATTCTGATGAGGAAGAAAACAGAAAAAGAGAAGAAACAAACTTTTTATGAAGCACTTACTATGTGCCACTCTGCTGAACAGTTACAAATATTATCTCATTTAATTCTCATAATAAGCCTGAGAGGTAGGTGTTATTATTAGCCCCCTTTCATTTGAGGAAACTGAGGCAGTCAGTAGTTAAATCCTACTTATTTAGTCTCAATATGGTAGTGTATGTCTGAGATTGAATTTGAACTCAGGTCTTCCTGATTCTAGGCCCAGCACTCTATCTATTGCAACAGATGACTGCTGCTAGAACTATTTAAAATGATTAATAGAGAGGGAAGACTCACCAACTGAATTTGATTTTTTTTTCTAAAAGATGTGCAGACAATGAAAGCAAAGGCAGGTAATAAGACGAAGAATGTAAATATCTTGGAATAAATATCTAATATCTAAGAATAGCATCAGGAGTGTTAATGATCAGAATTAACCAAAACTTAAAGGCTAAACTAAAAAAATCCCCAAAGCTTTAATTAGTTAATTTCTTTATTTTTTTATTATCACATTATGGAAAATGGAGGATCAAAGGAAAGCTAGGATTACTGTTTGGACTAGATGGCAGGAATAATGAAAATGCCTTATAGAGAATGAATAGTTTACCTCTTGTAAGGAAAATGACCTTTGGTTAGGAAGAACCAAATCAAAGTGGCCAACAGATAGTAAAATCACAGATAGGTAGTCCTTAGCTACTATTTTTTAAAAAAAAAATGGTATTTTATTTTTTCCAATTACTTGTAAAGGCAATTTTTAACATTCTGTTTATAAAATTTTGGGTTCTAAATTTTCTTTCTCTGACAGATGGTAAGCAATTTGTATAGGTTATAAATGTTCAATCATATAAAACATATTTCCATATTAGTCATGTTGTGAATGAAACAGAACAAAAGGAAAAAAAAACTCCACACAATAAAGTGAAAATGGTATACTTTGATTTGCATAAGGACTTCATCAATTCTTTCTCTAGATGTGGACAGAATTTTCTATCATGTTTCTTTTGGAATCATCTTGGATCATTATGCAGTTGAGAAGAGCTAAGTCAGACAAAGCTGATCATCACATAATGTTGCATCTCATCAGAGCTGCTCTTGATGAATTCTAGTCAGTACTTCTAGATTTATTGTGCTGAAAGATTTTTTGTAAATGGTTACTGAAATACTGTCTTTGAAATATGGAAACAGGAACAGTGCCAAAGGACTGGAGAAAGGCAAAAGTGGCTCAAACTTTCAAAAAAGGGAAATTAACAGAGTGTGATACATTGGCCAATAAACTTGACTTTAACTCCACGCAAAACTCTGGAAAGGGACAGTTGGGTAACAGTCAGAAAAGGTGGTGGAGATTCCAGAGTTAGCTTAATTTCCACAATACTCCTTTCCCCCCCCCCTTTTTTTTAGATTTTTCAAGGCAATGAGGTTAAGTAGCTTGCCCAAGACCACATGGCTAGGTAATTATTAAGTGTCTGAGGTCAGATTTGAACTCAGGTACTCCTGACTCCAAGGCTGGTGCTCTATCCACTGCGCCACCTCGCTGCCCTCCTTTCCTTTTTTTTTTTTTTTTTGACAGTTACTGCAGTAGTAGATTGGAGCACATTGTAGATATAATTTCCCTAGATTTTGGTTAGGCATTCGAATTATCTCCTATGATTCTTGTGGACAAGTTGGAGAAATGTGAGCTAAACAGTAAGGCATTTAATAATCTGTGCTCTAAATTGGCTAAATAGTTAGATAACTCAATGGCAACTTGGAAGGAAGGAGGTCTCTGGATCACTGTTTGACTGTTGTTTAACATTAACAAAATAATTTTGATGAAACTGCAGGCAGAATGTTATTCAATTTGTGAATGACTTGAAGTTAGAAGGAATAGCCAACATTTTGGAAGTTATAATTAGTGTGGAAAAAAGCCTCTTTGGTCCCAGAATACTGAATTGAGTCTAAAAAGTTGCAATTTCATCTATATAAATGTAATACCCATATAAGGTCTCAAAGATATTTTTCATAAGTATAAAATTAGGGAGGAATGTTTAGATGATAATTTTTTTGGGTTTTATGAGGCAATGAAGTTAAGTGCCTCATCCAAGGTCACACAGCTAGGTAATGCACTGTGTGAGGCCAAATTTGAACTCAGTTCCTCCTGACTCCACGACTGGTACTCTATTCACTTTGCCACCAAGCTGCCCCCTAGATCACAATTTTTCTACAAAAAGAGAATTTTAATGAATTAAAACTTCAATGAGTATTATAGGACAATAAAAACAGATAATTCCATCTTAGGCATTACCCAGAAGAATTCAACTTCCAAGAGATAATACTCCTCAACTCATACTATCAAGGTGGCAGCCTATTTCACTTACATAATAATACTAATAAGAGCAGATAACATATATAGAGTTTATTTTGTGTGTGTTTTATAATTTTATCTCATTTGGCCCTGTGTGATAGATGTTATTCTCATCCTTATTTAACATGTGAAGAAACTGAGGCAAATGGGCTAAGTGACTTACCTATGGTGCTACAACTAGTAAATATCTTCAACTGGTTTTGAATTCAGGTCTTCTTGACACCAGGACTCTGTCTGTTGTGCCATCTAACTGCCAAATGCAATAAATGATGCCTAGTGTAGAATTGAGGGAGGGATCATAGTAGTGTGTCTTACCTGGTCAGATCATGTCTGCAGTGCAATGCTTAGTTTGAGGTTTCACCTTTTAGAAAGGATAGTGATAAACTTGAGAAAATCCAAATGAGGGCACCTAAAATGGAAAAACCTTAAGTTCATGTTTTATGAAGATCATGGATATACTTGCCCTGAGAAAAGATGACTTCAGAGGGGTATAATAATGGTCTTCAAATATTTGAATAGTTATAGCATAGAAGAGGGATTTGACTTGTTATGTTTGTCCTTAGAGGAGGGAATGTATGCAATGTCCTCATTATTTTTGTCTGCTTAGATGATATGAGATTATTAAAAAATCATTAAACCTTTCTTTAGTATGTCTACATTCTGTGCCTCAGCTTCCCTGAGGAATGAAGCAAAATTGGACTTTCTGTTCCCTTCATCACTTTGCCATATGTGATCTGATAGTCAATTGACCAATTCAGATTAGAATTGAGAATTCTGCCCAGTTAGCAACAGAAAGCTGTTCTTACAATCCAATTTTTTTCTGATTTCATTGAAGTGCCATTTCTCAATGTTTTGTGTTGAACCTGATTAGAATGTGCATGATTAAATTCCTTTTCCAAATAACAAAAAAGTAATAAGAAGTCAATAGACAACTATGCTATTAGATGTGAAAAAGAAAGTAGTAGACATTACAGTAAAGTACACAATGGCTCAAAATTAAAATAGATTGAATAATTTGGTTTTCACCCAGGCAAATATTTTTCCTGCTTTTAAACAGTTTATTTCCTATTAATTTGCTAAGATATTTTATTCTATAACTATTGGATAGTCTAATATTGTTAAAAAGACAACTTGCTCTCATACTTTTCTTTTGTGGATCTTAGTTCAAATCAGTTATCTAGAAGGAGATCACTTCTAGAAGGAAGTATTTTTAATATCTTACTACAAAGATGTAACCTACTTCAATATATGTTTTCTATTATTTTGAGAGATCATAATTTTGTTGCCCCTTTTTCCAAACCTTAATTTCATGTCTTGATAATGAGGTTGTTTTTATAGTTTCAGCACTGTATTCCTACTTTGAATTCTTTGAAACTTTGAAAGTTTTCACTGGAAAAATGAAAGAATGGAAACAATCTTTTATTTTTTCCTGTATGCAAATTGAATTTTTAGCATTCAATTATTTTTGTTCCAAAGTTCCAAAATCTATTTCCTTAATGTGAAAAATAGTATACTTTGATCTGCATTTAGACACCATCAGTTCTTTCTCTGGAGGTGTATATCATTTCTCATCATGAGTCCTTTGGGATTGCCTTGGATTTCTGTATTACTGACAATATTTAAGTAATTCACAGTTGACTATTCTTACAATATTGATATTTTTGTTGACAATGTTCTTCTGGTTCTTCTTACTTCACTTTGCATCACTTATGTAAGTCTTTCCAATTTTTTCCTAAAATTATCCTGCTCATCATTTCTTATAGCACATTAGTATTTCATTATAATCATATAATACAACTTGTTCAAATGTTCCCCAATTGATGGACATCTCAGTTTGGGATGGAAACATTTTTGACCTAAATTTCTCCAAATCACAATTTATCTGGGTCTAAATTTTCTCCACTATAAAATGGAGAAGTTGGGTTAGATCATCCCTAAGTTTACTTTTTCTTTAAATCTATAACCCTATGGTGCCTCATATTCCTTAAAAAACTGTTTAGAAGATTGAAACGAATGGACAAAGCAAGGTTTGGTAACTGAATACATCTGAAAGAAAAAGAAGAAAATGTATCTTGACGTCATGAAACTCTGAGTCTATTAAAAGTTTATTCTGAAGTCCAAGTAAATTTTAATAGGGAATTGTAATACATATGAGAGCCAGAGGAATTTAGTTGAGTCTTGAAATAAGAGACAAATCAGAAATATAAATAGACTGAAGATATCCAGGAAATAGAAAGTGAGAAATATTTGATATGAGGAGACATAAGATTGATGAAAAAATTTAGGTTTAGGTAAGGCTAAGTTCTGCTTATTAGAAAGAAAGGTTTTTAATACTTCTGTAGATTATAAAATGAGCAAGTCATAGAGAAGTTTGTAAAATAACAAAATTCTAAAATAAAAATTAACTTATTTCTTACTTTTTCTGTCATACTTTTTCATGTTAACATTTTAAAAGCTTTTGAAATAAAATTTGAATAATTACATCTATTGGTTAGTTCAGCAAAATAGACTCAACAGGGTATATTTTTCTATTCATTTAAGATGAATTTTTTAAGCCTGCATATGAAGAGAGATTGAAGGTCTTATTAAACAGTCCCAAAATACTATTTCTTAATTGCTGGCACAATTTTCAACCAGTCAAGTTGTTATGCCCTACATAAAATTTGTCATCATGTCAAAAAATCCAATTTTAAGAATAAGTGAACATCTATTTCACTTCCTGATTGTTTAATGTACTTGAAAATAAAAAAAATGAACTTATTTATTTTATATCAGGTAATGAAAAATTATATCCTCCATTCATTTGGAGATGGTAAGATTGATGAGCTATATATTACAACAACTAGAATTCAGCTTGTCCACTATTTAAAAATATATCATCTCCAGTTATTTTTAGCTTAACTTGATTTCCCCCCCTGAAGTCATTCTTGAATGACTTCCACAAAGAAATGTAATTAGGTGAACTTATGCCCTAAACAACTTAAAAATAATGAAAGAAGCAAATTACTGCTCTTTTCAGAAAGAAAGCATTTTTTTCTTCTTCTTCTTGGGTTCCCAAGATCTTTCTAGTCAACTAAAAATACATGATAAATCTCATTTAAATCTATAAGATAGAATATGATTCAATAATTTATTTTTGGGTAATGTTGAATCTCTGAAATTACCTAAAACATATGACTAATATTGTAGTTAAGATGACATTTAATTTATTCTATCACAAGCAGTTAAAATGATAAATTAACAAGATTTATCATACTGAGGAGAAAAGTGCTTTTTTAAAAAAAAATAAATTTTAACATTCCCTTCACCCAAATAACAAACTATTGGTATTGGTAATTTTGAATAAGGTTTTAAATGGGTGCTTATTATCACTGAAATATAGAAATTCTCATGATATTTTTTTTTATCAGAGTGGATATGAAATGCAGTATTTTGTTTCTAGTATATGAAACTTTGTAAGGTGAAGACAGAAGGAAATTATATAGAACAGAATAAAAACTTCTTCATTTTGTTCCTAGAACTTTCTTGAACAAACTGCTAGTGGAAGATGCCTAGGAAAAACTAATAGAATCAGCATTCTAGTTCTCAAAATGTTAGTAAAATGAAATTGTTCTTGAAAGTTAGCACTTCCAATGTTTCTGTTTTTGAAGTTCACATGAGATTCTATTTTGAAAAACCAGAACATTCTTGTTATGATTTAATGATTCTGTTTATCAGCTAATTAGTGATCATTCAATTTTGACATTGAGGTATGATGACTCCTATAGATAGGCAACTATTGTTGATTAGAAACTCATCAACCCAATGACTACTTTCCTTACTTAAAGGAGGAGGATTGGGTGAAATGGCTTCTCTTTATATCTTTTAGTCTGAAGCAATTCAATTCACTCAATATGTATTAAATATATACTGTTTGTGAAGCAATATTTTAGGCCCTGGGATTTTAAATATATATTGGCCATATTTTCTAATCCCAGTGAAGTTGTATGTTGGTCCCAATGAATTATCTCTATCATTTTCTTAAGTTACTGACAGTTCATTTGCTTGTGAAGGATGGGGGTACAAGCTATTAAGATTTAAAGTACATTAATTTTTAAAAAAAATCCTCATAGTTAAAAGTGAATTGCTTTTCCTTAAAATAAAAGTATTTTTAGCATTCATAATGTGACTTTTTATACATCATTGGATTTTGGTCACTTTCTATCAGTGCTAGGTCAATGTTCAAGATTATTTTGCAAAGACAGTGTGGATTTTGCCAAATTCTTCAAATTTTCTTTCAGAGCCATTCAAAGTAACTTAAATTGGCTTGGCAATCATCATGAACATAAAATTACTATTTATAAAATGATATTCTGTACCACAATGACTGAAAATATTAGTAATTTAGCAACGTTATAAGTAGCATTTGCCTCTGTGAAAGAGTCAGTGGGAGTAATAACCTTTGACATGAACTGATGCCACTAGCCCTTTGTAGGACCTCTGGGAGGCAAATTCATCCTAGAAGCCATGACCATTAACTTCATATTGTTCTCTCAACAATTGCAGAATATTTGAAAGTTTTTTCCTTCTGCTTGCAAGCCCCAAGGCGACAAAGCTGAGAAATGAGATTTCAGCAAGATAGGAAACATACTCACCTATCAAATATGTAACTACAAGGTTCTGTTGATATTATTAGATTGTTAATGATGTGATAAAGTGAAAATCTTGCTTCTGTGCCCACCAGCTAAAGAATGAAGAATTGCACTGTGAGCCACAGGCAATTACTATAATGACAGAGAAGAGGCTTCCAGAAACATCCCTGTTTCTCTTGCTGAATTTTCCCAATTCCTTTTTCAACTTTCCTTCCTCTTGCCACCTCCCTACCTCTACTCCTTGAATGTCAGAGTATCACTTTCACATATGATCCCGGATTTGGTCTGGTGATAAGGGTAAGGAATACTCAATAAATGAAATTTTCCATAGTTCATCCCATCCTCCCACTTATACCCCATTATTCAACTTTGAAACCTTTGAATTTGACTTGTTTCCAAGATAATTTGATTTTCTTCCCCTGGAGAAAAGAAAGAATTAATATGTATATCCCTTGTAAACTTTGAGGTTTGTCAACTTAACTTACATCTTTATACTCTTAGAGAATACCTGAAGACCCTGACATGTTTAGTAACTTGCTAACAGTAAAAGAGTTAGTATAACAAACCTTGGTTTTTCTGACCCCAGGGTTGCTCTATCCATTACATTCTATTTCATTTTCTTGAAATTAAGCATTTATTAAAAAAGAGGAATAGATATAAATAATACTTGGGTAGGAGTCCAATAGCAGGGAACAAATAACATCTGTAGCAAAATCCCTATAACCTGGGTATAGTTGAAGCTCTTTCTGTGTATCCAGTTATCTTGTTTACCTATACTTCTCAGTCAGGATGCCCTGACTCTTACAGGTCTTACGTTAGGTTAGGTGAACTTTCAGGCAGTGTTCTGACATCTAGTGCATTTTTGGCAGTGCCATTTCTTCTTGGATGCCTCTTTGTTTTTCATGTATATTGGTATATTGACTTTCATTTTTCTTTTGGAATTATTACCGTTCATCCATCAATATTTTTATCCTGGCTACATGGTCTTCCAGAATATATGAGTCTGACCCATTTACTACTGTCTTTTAAGCTGGTAAAGTTCATACTATCCTACTTTCTTTCATATTTTTTTCACCTCCACTAAGTGCTTCTACCCTAAGTCACTATCAGTGTCTGTTGGGTACAGGAGATAGTGGGAAATGGGAAGAAGAAATCTCTTCCTGCAATCTTTTGCATTGGAAAATGAGAAACAGAGAACATATACATACAATATACATACATACATATATATACATATATGTATGTATGTATAAAGAGAGAGAGAGAAGAGGCTTAGGTAGAATAGCCAGTTCCAGGAAGGACAATTCATTCTTAGTCAACCATTCACCAAGAGACAAGTAAAAACTCTGAATTTCAGTCAGTATGGTGGCAGTGGGCGTGTTCACATTTTTGGGGATGTATCCCTTAGTTGTCTATAACCAGTGGTAAGTACTCTATATTATTATCAGGTACATTAGAAGAATTATCAAACTGATCAAGATATTTCTCCATCCATCCTTTTATATGTAAAAATAGATACTGGCACAAGTGACCAATGGCAAAGGACAATTTTAAAGTGTTGCTTGAAATGTTCCTGTAATGTGAGTGTGGTCAGAACTTTTCCAGCACTATGTCAATCACATTTTGCTGCACTGTTCAGTCACATTACTTTAACTCTTTAAATAATCTGTTTTAGTTCTGAAAGTCTCAGAGAACTAGCCTGAGAACCAATCTTTCTACAACCACTGACACAGTTCACTGTTTCTCATTTGACAACCCTCTCCTGTATGCTTGCCCAAAAATGTTTCTTCCTCAATCTTTTTTGAGCAATACCTATGCCCTGATTACCTAGCCTTATGGGAAATGGAGGCAATGATCTTGATGCAGGCCTGGCTTTTTGGGAAATGGAAACCTTACCATTAGACATACCTCTTTTTTTCTCTCTCTCTTTGCCCATCAATCATTTAACCTGTTAATCTAGCTATATTCTAGATTCTAAGCTAGAAAACAAATGGTAAGGTAATGCAACTATCAAGTAATTAAGGAATATGGAAGTTATATAATCACAAAGTTAATATTCCAACAATTCCTACTATCTTAGTTATGTTTCACACTCTATTAATTTCCAGTGAATAGCAGTTTTCCTAGCTTTCAGAGTAATATATACTGGAAGGCAACTCTGAGAAAATCACTATTTAAGCAAGTATTTAAATCTCCTTGTTGTATGTAAGAATCTTCAACTCATTGATACAATCCTAGGAAAAGAAAATTAGATTAGAATGAATAAAAAAATTATTTAAATTCTCTATAGCCCTTAAGAAAGATATAGAAAATTTAGTATTATCTTTAAAATATTCATCTTAAAACAATGATAACAGGTGCTTTAAAAATATAAATATATGATGTGAGTAACAAGTCTGGGACAGAACAGGAAGTGATTTTTTTGCATTGATATGATGAACTTTTATGGTTGTTTAATATTAAACTGTAAGTATTAAACTTTTCTGCCTCTACCCAGATCATTCTCTTTACTCAAAAAGTCTTTAGTTTTCAGATCTGCTGAATGTCTTTAGTTTTAAATGATTTGAAACTTGGTCAATGTGGTTTTATTATTGACATACTTTAAGGATGATCATTCAGAGGACCACTTTGACTATTATTTACAACATTTAAATTGTACTTGGTTGTCATTGTAGTTGTAGAACTTAGAAAATGAGACATACTTTCTGATTTATGATTATCTTTATGTGAAGAATAACTGTGATGAAAATTCATTTGTCATGGAGAGTCGTATTGAATAGATGTTTTCTGTAATGTCATAGATTTTCATTATCTGCTTGAAGTGTTACCTCTGTAAGGCTTTAGTTTAGGTGAATGACAGTTGATCAGGTTATTTTGCAATTTCTTTACCCATTTTTTCCTCAGAAATTTTAATTTTGATAACTTTTGTTACTTGAGTTTTTCCTGGTTGTAACTTCAGTCCTATTTAACATCAATTCCAGTCAGCTCATCCTTGAGACTTTACTATATTCTAGTGTTGATTTCATTAGGCAGAGAGATGTAAAATGGTAGCTCAGCAGCCTAAAATAGACAAAATAATAATTATTACTCTAACAGCTAAAGACAAGAAATTGTTCTGTTTTTGTGATTCAACACAAAAGGAGAGAGTTCAGGAACATTGAAGAATAATTATTAGTCATTATTGTTATAATTATATTATTAAAATTTAATTATTATCATCATCTGACTTCTTATATTTAAAGTAAAAGAAGTTAAGAATATAGTTTTACCATGCAAATATATAATGGCTGAGAATTTGCAGTAGAAAAATAAAAAAAATAGATCTTGCTATTTTAGTTATACTCCTTTCTTCTAGAATCTCAGAATGCCTTAGAGGCATTATCTAATTGATTCCATCTCTTGTTTTTTCCTTCATTATCTAATTGATCCCCCATCCCTTGGCTTTCCCTTATTAGCCTGATTAATTGAGAGTTGACTATAATTAATCATTCTATTGGCAGAGGAAGTAGTCTCTAATCATTTGAATGAAAATGACAAAGGAAACAAAAAAGTTTTAAGAGAAAATATACTTCTATAAGTTGGAAAACAATGCAAAATGCAAGATGCAAAATAAATTACTTTCTCAAACACATCAATTTTCACAAAAGTTATAGATTTACTTTCCAATAGATATTTATTATGTACCTATTATATATATAAAACAAGATCTTAGGAAAAGGATTCAATATGTGAAATAATTACTGACTTTAAGGAATCTGCAGATTAGTTGTATCTAGTTAGTAAGAAAAGTTAATCCATGAGAAGTAGAATAAAAAAATTCAAAACAATAGATGATTAAATTCATCTAGCAAGTTATAAAAGGATGAGAATAGTCTTATTTTACTTATTGTTGTCAGGGAATGCTTATTCATGGAGGTGACACTTGAATGATCTTTTGTAGTATGAATAAAATTTAGATAGAAGATATGGGAGGATATTCTGGGCATGTATAGTATGACAGCCAAGTTAATATGATCTTGAGCTACATTAAAAATTGTATAGTTGGGGCGGCTAGGTGGCGCAGTGGATAGAGCACTGACCCTGGAGTCAGGAGTACCTGAGTTTAAATCTGGCTTCAGACACTTAATAATTACCTAGCTGTGTGGCCTTGGGCAAGCCACTTAACCCCATTGCTTTGCCAAAAAAAAAAAAACCAACTAAAAATTGTATAGCGTCTAAAAATCAGATAATAGCTCTGCTGTATTCTATTCTGTTCTTGTCAATCTATTATTGCATTGACTTTAGTTCTGCATGTCACATTTTAGGGAAGCTGATGAATGTTCTAATGAGAACAATCAATATGGTAAAAGGTCTCAAGCTCAATTCTTAGGAGGAATATTGAAGGAACTGGAGATGTGTAGCTTGGGGAGATATAGTCAGGGATATCATAGCCATAGGAATTAGAATTGGTTGTGCTTGGTCTAAGAAGTTGGGAAGGCTTGGAAATGGAAATGAAAAAAACCTTAATAACAATTAGAGTTATCTGAAAGTGGTAGGAAAAAGTAGGTTCCTTTTCACTAGACATCTTCAAGAAAAGATTGGATGACTATTAGGGATATTGTAGAAGAAAATCTTTGTCAGGCATTGATTGAATCGAGGTTCCTCCCAACTCATATGATTTTGTGCTTAAATGAAATTGAGAAGACATATTCAAGGTATTGTTGGTATACAAACTTTGAAAGAGTAGTGTGAGATAAAATTAGAAAAATAAAAATAATCAAGTTATAGAAATCCTTGAATGCCAAGATGATAATTTTGGACTTTATTTTATTGGCAATCAGAAGTCTGGATATTTGTTCTTCTTGTTCCTAAGAGGACAAAATTAGGAGCAATGGAGGAAAATTGAAGAGCCAAATCTAATTTTGTCATGAAGTAAAACTTACTAGCAATTAGGCTGATCCCAAAATATCAATGGTTGCCCCTTGATAATGGTTTCCTGCTATGGTGTTCTGGTAAATATTTAATTCATCTTCTGAACAAAAGTATAGGTGATAACTTTTAAGCTTAATATGTTTTATTAAAATTTTTCTCCTTAACTTTCTTGGGTATAATCAACAAAGCAGCAATTCAAAACTTGATTTATAGTAATTGATGACTTCCAATTCTCACTGAAAATTTGAACTAGTTCCAACACACCCATTTCTTCTTCACTATGAATTTTCAGGCATAGGTTGGACGAACACTTGAAGGTATTTTTGTGAAAGGTATTCTTATTCATATATAGCTTGGACTACATTCCCTTTCAGAACATTTTCTGAATCACATATAACATTTAGTTTTGGTATAGTGGGGATAACATAGTTTTGCAATCAGATGGATCAGAGTTGGGATACCTTCTTTGTTCTACTTGCATGACCATGGCCAAATCACTTCTCTTTGGTCCTCAGCTACCTCATTTTTAAAGTGAAAGGATTGGACTAGATGTTATAAAATTTTCCTTTTTATTGATCATTAAATTAAAAAAATTTATTGGTCACTTTATAAGCAATGGTAATATTTAGATGAATATCTCCAATTGAACCTTCTACTTGATAAAGTATTGAGAAATAAAATTGAAAAAATAGATTGTACAAATTACTTTCTCTTACATGATAGTCTCCCATTTTGTACTTGCTGACCTCCAGGCTTGATTCATACTACACTCTCAGCTCAACTTCATAGAATCCTTTTCTTTAATGAAAACTCAAGCAAACAACCACCTTCCACAGGAAACCTTTCCTTATCCCCACAATTGCTAGTATCCCCTCTCTCAAACTATGTTGTATTTAACTACTTTGTATTTATTATGACTATACTTAAATTAGTCACTCTGCCAAAAAACATTCATTAAACACTCACTATGTATAAGGAATAGTGCTATGCACTGGGAATAAAAAGAAAGGTAAAAATAAGGCTTCTGCCTTCAGGGAGCTCACATTACAAGGGAGGAGACCTCATGGTAATAATTATGCCAATGTAAGATATATTGTATAAATGGAAAGAAATTCCAGAGGGAGATTACTAGTGGAGTGGAGGTGGCAGGAAGGGAAGTGGGAAATGACTGGAAAAAGCTTTCTGCAGAAGATGGGATTGGATCTGATTCTGGAGGGAAACAAGGGAAGGTAAGAGACATAGAGGAGGTGCCAGAGTATTCTAGGCATGAGGATAGCTAGGGAAAAGGTACAGAGTTGAGAGAGAATGACATGTGTGAGGAACAATAGATAGGCCAATGAAGTTGGATTGTAGAGTATATATATAGAGAAAAATATATGAATGTTGAAAAGGTAGAAAGGAGCCATAATTTGAACGTCTTTAAATGCCAAATAAAGCGTTTCCTTTGATCCTGGATGTAGTAGGAAAACACTGTATTTTATTAGTACGTTAGTGCTAAGGTTAAAACTAGGCTTTGGGAAAATGACCTTGGCAGATGAATAGAGGATAGACTGGAGTGGAGAGAGATTTGAGACAGTAACTAATTAGAAGACTAACACATTAATTTAGGTAAGAGGTAAGTCCTAAGGAATTGTGTGAGTGCTGAGTAAGGGTCAGATATGAAAGATATTGGGAAGGTAGGAACAATAAGGTTTGATGACATATTGGATGTGTCAGCTGTGAGTGAGCAATGAAAAATAATATCGAGGTTGAGAGCTTGGATGACTGGGAAGATGGTAGTGACCTCTACAGTAACAGGAAAATAGGGAAGAGGAAAGGACAGCTTTCTTTCTCATTGTGCGTCTCTATCTATCTATTCACCTGTCTATCTAACTCTATCACTATGTATCTATGTATCTATCTATGTATTTATGTATGTATGTATGTATGTATGTATGTATCTATCTATCTATCTATCTATCTATCATCTATCTATCTAACTGTGTCTGTCTGTCTGTTCTATTTCTTTTCTACCAGTACCTTCTCTTAAAAGAGAACTGAAGCTTATTAAAAAAGATTGTCAAGTGCCTAACCTGAGGAAATGGTCACACTGTCCTGAGGAAATGAAGGGATATAGAACAATTACTGGAGTCACAGCAGTGATGTTGGAGTGAAGGTTGAAATGACATTTCCAATTTAGAAGTTCTATATATAGTCACTGATAACTTTCTAAAAGTATTCAGTTGTGGTGAATAATTTGTTTTGGGGGATGTTCTCAGCTTAGAAGTGAATTTATTTGTACAGTTTTCTGCCAATATGTTCAGACATTTGAGCTGGTATCACTTAGTAGAAAGAAAAATAATAGGCAACAAAAGAATGTTTCCAAAAGGAAGGAAAATGTTTAGTTGGTGTAAAATGGTGGCCAAATGAAAATATTTCAAAAAACAGGCATTCTGTGCTTTAGCATTTTAGGGGCACCCTCATTTGTTCCTTCTTTCTAGTTGCAGAGAGTACATGTGCTTCTTTCTTGACCTTCAGGTTAGGATGTTTACCAAATGCATTTGGTTTTAGAAAGAGTATCCCAAAGAAAAGACATTTTTGGTGATTAAAGATCACTTTCCTAATGATTTCCTTATAGTAGGGGAAATTCAGATGATCAGTCAACAAAATAGAGATATTGCTCTACTAATGAACAAGGGACTGACTGCAGATTCATTCAGATGGCTTCATAAATATTTAACAACACAATATGTCATTTGGATATTTCATTTACAACCAATTGGTTGGGATCTGATTTGGGACTTTAAATCACATATTAGAATGAAGTGCTTTTGTCCCCTACAAAGAAAAGTAATCAGAAAGTCTCCCAAAGATGAATACCTTAAAGTGTATCAAACCTCATTGCATTTTTAGGGGACTGATAGAGCTGTTTAAGCAGAAATGAAGGAAGAAGGTTCAGAAGGGAGGAAGTTGTCTGTCCTTTCTGAACTGGAAATCTCAAGCTTTCTCTTCCAATGGAGACCAAAATAAGATGTAAATAATCATTTGTTTTATCACGTCACTACTGTGCATTCATGCTGGTGGTCTATCTATTTGCTAGCAACTCCCATGGCGAAATGAACAAATGGGAGGAAGATACTAATTTCTTCATTTTGTCAATGTGTCTACAAACTGGCTCCAGAGGGACTGCCTAAGGACTAGTCAGCCTGCCAGAGGCAAAAGATGGAACAAAAATAGAGAGATTTATACTCTTTACACATCTTTGCCTAAATCAGAGAAACATAGCATGTTACCATAAATTATCCATATTTGATCCATGTAATCTGCAGAAGTAGTCATCCTCATCTTGCATTGATTGAATCACTGGAAAGACTTAGGAAACCACTCTTGATGTTTGACTCACAGAACTTTCATTTGATCATTTGTATTGAAAAGTCTAATGAGAGGTTCAGATATAAGACCTTCTAGTCCTCCCAGTTTGTCAAGCAATAATCAAGCAACTTGCAAACTATTCAGCAGAATCAACAATATAGGCCTGGTTCTCAGAGGCAATGGACCGGTATTTCTTTCATTAGGTGACTTTTTTGGCCTGGATAAAATGATAAATGATGTAAACTTACCCCAAAGTGCACTACTGTACCAAGAGAAGTTTTATAAAATGGAGTATGTGGGAAGCATTTCACTAGGAGACTCAAATGTTGATTGCCTTGCCTTGGCATGTACTCTCTGGGGCCCAATTTCAATTGCTCTTTTGTGTTCTTTTTGAGGTCATTGAGAGGCCTCTTAGCTCCAGAACTCCAGAGGATAGTTCTCTGGAGAAGAAAGGTACTGGAGTCAATGATTAGCTCTTGTAAGCAAGGTTTGAAGGCTCTGAGATGAATTGCTAAGGAAGGCACATTGTTCAGTAGGAAATAAACAGATCAGCCGGGAAGTGAGAAAGTGGAAGGTAGAAAGAACTTGCTTGTAGAGGATGAGACCCAAGGACAAAAAGGAATTTTTACTGGACTTGTATTTTCATTCACTTTTGTTACCTTCTGCTAACAACTCTAATTGCTTTACTCCTTAATAAGTTTTCTTTTCTTTGTTTTTTGGTTTTTGCAAGTCAATGGAATTAAGTGATTTGCCCAAGGTCACACAGCTAGGTAATTTTCAAGTGTCTGAGGCTGGATTTGAACTCAGGTTCTTTTGGCTCTAGGGCTGGTGCTTTATCCACTGTGCCACCTAACTCCTAACTGCCCCAATAAATTTTCTTTTTAACCATGCTTTTCTGAACTATGTGTATTCATGGTTTTATTATTATGATGAAGAGTACTGTGGCAATGAAAACCACTTTTTATAGTAATTATATACATCATTTATATTGTTCATTAGGTCCTACTCTGATATTTTATCTTTGTGTGGGGATTCTCAAAGGTTAAGTCCTTGGGTTTGTAAAAGTCAAGGGTGATATTTATTAAGCAGATACAGACATGATGGAGGAGTCAGCCTAATTCTGAAATAGCTCAAGTTGGAAAAGTTAGGAATGGTTGATATAATTTTCCAATAAAGACTGATCCAGGAAGAGAAGGTGACATGTTATGGATGGAGAGTTCTAGAATAGAGGCTTTGACTTGGTACAAAATAGGTTCATTAAAGCAAAAGTTCAAAGTTTGAGTACAGATAGCAGGATGAGCAGGATGTTCAGAAAGTTCTGATCAAAGTCCTAAGCCTGCAAATTCTGCTCAGTGTTGCTTCTGAGCTGATCAAGACTGGCCCTGTGGTTTCTGAAAGTTATTTCTCCAAATTTGACTAGAGTTCCCTCGCAAAGGTGTGTCAAGCAACTCTGAGTCTCAAAAATCTTTCTAATTGGCTGATTGCTGTATAACTCCATCATCTTGTGCCTTGTGAATATTTAATTGGGAAAGTACAGACATTACAGAGTTCACATCCACAGGTTGTAAGCTCTGGCATATTCTACCACACTGAAGAACTTTGAGAATGATATTAGTAACAGATTGTGCCTGTTTTCCAAGGTTTGATATGTAGAGTTTTATTGCTAAGCAGTTTAGTCATTTGGTGAACAAGGATTTGTCTGTGGCTGCCCTTGAAAACAAAGAAAAATGCAAAATGGCCTCTCCTGTTTCTATAGTGACAGTGACAGTGGTAGCAGTAGAAGATGATAGATGGTAAGAATAATAGAATTTTTAGATCATCTATAAATAATAATTTAACTGTTTCTTAAAAAATGTCTGTTGACCAACAGCAGAACATGCAAGAGACATTGAATCCCAAGTTAGGGAGAGGAATGAATCTCCATTTCATGAGTATAGGGAACTTGCTGGTGAGGAAATTCCCTTTACAACATATAATATTTAGAGTTGCTTAGACTTGTCCAAGGTCAGAAAACCAGTAGGTGAAGTGTCAGAATTGGAACTTAAACTGAGATCTTCCTTATTTTAGGGAAGCTCTCTGGCTACAACACTATACTGTTTTTAAAATATTCTTACTATAAATGAAACCAAAAGACAAAAGGAATTTGGAGAAAAAGAATAGCTTGCAGGCTTTTCATAGAGAATCAAATAAAGGAGAATCAACAGATCAATGATCTGGTGAGCACAAAATGACATCATAAAATTGAATTGATTATATTCTAACAGTAAGGAAACAACTGGGTACCAATGTGGGAGTAATTTCTGAATCATTCATCTGTGTAGAGTGAGACTACTGACGTATTAGAACAAAGAAAAAATAATTCCAAATTAGAAGAAATAAAAATAAGATTTGATATGCATTTGAGATTACCCCCAAATGACTGCTACTGATGCCAAAAAATGAAAAAGATTTGAAATAATTGGCTTTGACAGGTTTAGAGACATGATGAAGAAAATCTTTAATAGCTTAGAAACACCTCTAAGCTAGAAATCAATTATCTCTTTTGCCAAGGTCAGAGTTGTGATAGCCATAGGCAACATTGCCTTAGGTATAAACTTGTTTATACCTTTTAGAGACTATAAGCAGTCTCCCTTTATAAGACAGTAAGAAGCAGTGGAGGGAAAAACTAATTTACAAAAATATTAGTAAGAGATCCAAATTGGCAAAATGATCCAGAGACTAAGGATGAAAATGGAAGGACACTGAAGGATTGATTCTCATATTTCTAAAAGAGAGCAAATATCAAATACCTTGAAACATCATCTTTTGTTTTGACCAAAAAAGTGACCAGAAAATATCTATGACTATCAGACATATGACAATTTCCCTATCTTTGCACACCATTATCAAAATAACCTATGCTTATATCAACAGTATCTTTGATGTAGTTTTGTGAAGAATTCAGGAAGGTTTTCCCCAGTGATATTCTGCAATAGTTCATATCCATACATAATTGAATAAAAGGGGTATAGACTACAAACTCCCACTTTCCTTATTTTTTTGGTTAACTTAAAAAACCTGATTTGATAGAGTTCTTAAAGGGTCTCCTGAGACAAAATATCTCCTATACACATGTAAAAATAATAAGTTCTTTGAAATATAAACAGATAAATTTGTTTAATGATCCTTTGCTTAAGCATTAAATGAAGCATAAGCTAGAAAGATATATTTGCCCAAGACATTTACTACTATCAATATCTCCTATATCTAAACCATTTTTTTTATCACTGTCACAATTTCTATCCTAGAGCACATCTATACCACCTGTCTTCAATATGATTACATTCCTAATTGGTCTTTTAATATCTAACCTCTCTGGCTTCAATCAACCCTCCTTACAAATTGATTTTTTTAAAATTTTTTTGCAAGGCAATGGGGTTAAGTGGCTTGCCCAAAGCCACACAGCTAGGTAATTATTAAGTGTCTGAGGCTGGATTTGAACTCAGGTACTCCTGACTCCAAGGCCAGTGCTCTATCCACTGCGCCACCTAGCCACCCCCAAAATTGGTATTTCTAAAACACATCTGACCAAGTGACTCACCTGCTCAAGAATCTTAAGTTGCTCTGTATCTCCTTTAGGATAAAATACACCCTTCTATTCGTATTGAATGCCTTTCATAATCTATTTCCATTTTATTTTTCTAGGATGATTAGTCCTTTTTCCTTCCATTCCTCCCCCCCAATGCACTCTGCCTTCTTGTCCAACTTAGCCTGCTTGATGCTTTTCTTACACAACATTTATTTTCCCAGTTTTGTGTTTTTGCCAAAATTCTCTCCCATTCCTTGAATACCTTCATGTCTCACCTCAATCTCATTGTATCTCTATGGTTCCCCATAACATTAAATTAAAGTTCAACTTCAAGAGGTCTTTCATGATCACCTGAGTTGTTAGTTCTTCCCATCATTGTCTATTTGATATATGATAAATCTATATGTACTATACATACACAGACATATATATATATATATCATATATTCACTTCTCTATGGACATATTTTCTAAGTAATATATAAACTCTTTAAAGGCAAAGATTGTTTATTTTTGTGCCAGGGTCTATTCTCCCTTTCGAATTCCATTCCTTCAATACCAACTGCTGCCTGGATCCCTCCACCTGGATGTCATTTGAATGCCAAACTCAACATTTCCAAAACAGAATTTATTCTGTATTTCTTCCAGATTCATTCTACCTAAAAGTTCTCTATTTTTGCTGATGTCATCATCATTCTTTCTGTCACCTACAGTTTTTCAACTGAAATTTTATTTTACTTTTCCAATTATATGCAAAAGTAGTTTTTCAACATTCACCCATTTGCAAATTTATGAGTACCTTATTTTTCTGCCCCCCTTCTCTCCCCCCTCCCCAGGGCAGCAGACAGTTTGATAAAAGTTGTACAAGCGTGCTTAACATATTTCTGTAATAGTCATGTTGTGAAAGAGGAATTAGAACTAAGGGGAAAGAAAAAAACATGGGAAGGAAAGGAAAAACACAAAAGAAGTTTTAAAAAAGTGAACATGATTTGCTTTGCTGTATACCCAGACTCCACAGTTTTTTTCCTCTAGATGTGTATGTTCATAGCATGTCTCTCAGGATTGTCCTTGACTGCTTGTTCATTATAGTTGATCATCTCCTAATGTTGCTAATGTGCACAATGATTTCTTGGTTCTACTCATTCCACTCACCATTAGTTCATACAAGTCTTTCTGTGCTTCTCTAAAGTTCAATTGCTTCTAATTTCTTACAGAACCATGGTCCAAAACATTCAGATATTCCTTGTTCAGATATTCCCCTAATTGATGGGCATCCCATTCTTTGCCACTCGAAAAAGAGCTGCTATAAATAATTTTGAACATGTGAGACTTTTTTTTCCCACTTTTATGATTTCCTTAAGATATAGACCTGATATTGATTTTGCTGGATCAAAGAATATGAACAGTTTTATTGTTCTTTGGGCATCGTTCCAGTTTGCTCTCCAGAATAGCTGGATCAGTTCAGAACTCCATCAACAATGTATTAATATCCCAATTTTCCCACATCCTTTCCAACATTGATCATTTTCCTTTGTTGTCTTCTTAGTCAATCTGATAGGTGTAAGGTGCTACCTCACAATTGTTTTAATTTGCATTTCTCCAATATATAATAATTTGGAGCATATTTTTATATAACTATAAATAACTTTAATTTTCTAATCTGAAAATTGTCTGTTCATATCTTTTGACCATTTATCAATTGAGGAATGACTTGTAGTCTTATATATTTGATTCAGTTCTCTATTTATCTTAGGAATGAGTCCTTAATCAGAAACACTAGCTGTGAAAATTATTTCCTAGCTTTCAGCATTCCTTCTAATCTTGGCTGCAATGATTTTATTTGTGAAAAAACTTTTAAATTTAATATAGTAAAAAATCATCAGTTTTATAAGGTTTTAATGTTCTTTCTTTCCATAGATCTAACAGATAGAGTATTTCTTGTTTTCTTAATTGGTCTATGGTATCATCCTTTATATCTAAATCCTTATTTTGGCACAGAGTGTGAGATGTGGGTCTTTGCCTGGTTTTGTCATATTATTTTCCAGTTCTCCCAGCAGTTTTTGGTGGAATTGTGAGTTCTTATCCCAGAAGTTTTGAGTTTATCAAATTCAAAGTAGATTGCTATAGCCATTTATTACTATTTCTTTTGTATCTATGTTAAACCACTACTCTATTTCTTAATCAGTATCAGGCAGTTTTGATGACTGCTGATTTATAATATAGAAAAACATAATCATTTTTAACTCTTCCATCTTTTTCACCCCCTCTATCCAAGAAGTTGTTAAATGATGATCCCTCACCTCAACTTATCTCATTATATTTTTAGTCTAGTTCAGATCTTCATCTTTCATTACCTGGACCACAGCAATGACATCCTAATTGGTCTCCCTTGAATGAACACTCTTTGGGACTGGCCCTTCAATCAGCTTCAAATCGATGTAATTGTACAATCACTTAGCCAGGCCATATTGTTCCATTTCTTTCACAAATATAGCAGAGATACTTTGTCATATGTGTTGCTAAGTAAACTTTATAGTCCTCTGATCTAATATAGCTGCCAAAAAAGCAAATGAGGTTATTTTAGCATGTTATGTCTGGGATGAAAAAGATCACAACTTTATGAACATTGTTTCTTTTTATGGATTTTCATTAACCATCCCTTTAATAATATTTCCTAGAATTTTTGCCAGGAATTATTTGACTCCCTAGTCTAAAGTTGCCAAAGTACATTATCTTTCTGTTTTATGAAAATTGGAATTTTTTTTTTGCTCTAACCAGTGCTATGACACCTTTATCTTTCACCAAGATCTTTTAAACATAACTGCCAGTGACTCAGCAGTCTTATCTGGCAGATACCCTAGCATCATTAGCTCAGGATGAACTCTTCCTCCCCATACTGTGAATAAATGGAAATAACATGCAGTGTTACGGGGACAAGTGTGAAAGCCATAATTGGGCCTAGATGATGTTAGCTTGATGTTGCCCTGTAAATAGGGAGGCATTAGAAGGGTCGCAGGATTTGAACCAAAAAAGAGGAAGGGACAAGGAAGGCATCTGGAACCATGACTGGAAGATCTATATGCTTCTCCAGAATAGGACTGAAGCAGTGGTTAGGTAGATGTACAAGTTATTTGGGAACTATTTAGCAAATATTTAGTATATTTTGTCCTGTAATTCAATATTTCTATACTTTTAAAATTTGTTTTCTCTTACTTTTCTTAGTCTCTTAGCAAAGTCCTTTTTAGGTTTTTTTTTGCAAGGCAAGTGGGGTTAAGTGGCTTGCCCAAAGCCACATGGCTAGGTAATTATTAAGTGTCTGAGACTGGATTTGAACCCAGGTACTCCTGACTCCAGGGCCGGTGCTTTATTGCTGTGCCACCTAGCCTCCCCTAGCAAAGTCCTTTTTTGAAAAAAGAGTCATTTTTCTTTAAGGTCTACTATGGCATCAAAGTATACATATATTCCAAAGTGAGACATTGACCAATACTAGAAACTGAGAGATACATAAGAGGTTGCCTTAGGAATACTGGCAAAAAGGAAGGAAATCTCAGTCCTCTGAATTTATCTGGCGATCTTCCTGTCTGCAGTTTTTTCTTCCTATAGTAATCTAGGGAATGATTTACTATTTGTGGTAGTCTCATTTTCCTTGTTTTTATGGACAACAAAAAAGTCTTTTAAAACTTTGGTAGGTCAAAGGTAAGGACAGTTAAATTTGTTATTTGGAGAAGAGACAGTAATAAGATAATAAGGACTAGACGAGAAAAGGCAAAAGTTTCTAAGTATTATTATGCTTCTGTTTATGATGGAAAATGATCTTCATGTATTAAGGTATAGAACAATGTTTTAGAGGAGATTGAAGTCAATGATTTTGAACATGTGAGACTTTTTCCATTTTTATGATTTCTATAATATAGACCTGGTATTGGAATTGTTGTCTCAAAGAATATGAACAGATGCTGAGAGCATTTATAGGCTCATAGATTTGAAGTTAGAGGGGAACTCAAGATCTTAGAATCTAATCTATATCTAATAGAGAATCTCTTTGTCAATTTACCAAAAAAATGATCATCCAATCTTTGACTGAAGACTTCCAATGAAGAGAAATCTGCTACTTCTTTTTTATTTTTTTAGGTGTGTAAGGCAATTAGAGTTAAGTGACTTGTGCAAGGTCACATAAGTAGCAAAATCTGTTATTTCTTAAGGAATTCCATGCTACTTTAGAAAACTCTGATTGTTAGAAAGTTTTTCTTATATCAAGCTTAAATTTGTTCATTTGAAACTTTCACCCATTGTTCCTAGGTGTCTTCTCAGACCAAACTGAATGATTTTAATTTCTCTTCTAAATGGCAGCTCTTTAAACACTTAATGAAAATTATTTTATTCTTTCTAATCTTCTTTTCTCCAGGCTAAATAGTCATAATTCCTTCAATTTATCTTCATATGCTGTTCTCTTTAGGCACTTCATTATCCTATTTGTCATCTTCTGAATAGTCTCTAGTTTATTAATCACTTTGATTTTAATGTAGTCTGACTATGGAAGAATACAAAGGACATAGAATATAGTATCCCTAGTTCTGTACAGAATTTATTAAGTCTGTGTGGCACTTCCCTTTGATTGAATCAGTTTCTCTTGGAATTTCATTTTAAGGAAGTGCCAAAGTCAGTCATGTTTACCACTTTACTCTTCTTGTTCCCCTCCTTAATATATGGACTTCATTCTTCATAATCTCCAATAGTCTTCCCACCCTGGAAGATCCCTCTGCCTCTGTTTTCCTTAATTTGTTTGTCAACTTATCCATAACCTCAATTTTAAAGACATTCCCAGGCCAGTCAGATTTACTACTTTGCTCCTCTCTTACTTTGTCTCCTGATCCTGGACTTGTTTCTATACCATGCTGCTGTGTAGGTAACTTCTTTCTCTGCCCTCTCTACTTCTGCCTTCTTTTTTATGTTTTTTACTCTTTAGAGTTTTTTTTCTCTTTAGACTTGCTTGGAGGGTGAGCTTCTTGAAGGCAGGGACCAATTTTTTTGCTTATATTTATGTCTCCAGAACTTAGCACAGAGCCTTGCACTTTATAAATAAATGCCTATTAACTTGAAGCTCAAGGTTTCATCAGATTAAATAATTGACATATCATAATTATTATATTATATTGTGCTTTGAGTACATTAAACTCCCAAATTTTTTTTAGACAAAATGCTTTCTGACCAAATCTACCCACCATTTTATTTTTTAACTGTTTTTTTGAACCCAGGGAAATTAACTTTTTTTTCTATTAAATTTCATCTTAATAAATGTGGTCCAATACTCTAACCAGTTGAAATTTTGTAGAGCTGAGACTCTGCACTACAATGTCCTTCAGCTGTGTGTCATCTGAAAATCTGACAAGAATACTATCTTTGTTTTCATGTAAGTGACTGATCAAAATGTTAAACAAAATAACATGAAAAACAGATCTTTGGGATGCTTCACTAGAGCCCACCCTAAAATCTGAACTGAACTTTTGTTCTTTGGTTACAGCCATTCAACTATTTTGAATCTATCTACATGAATTATTATATATTCCACATTTTAAGATTTGTTCACATTTATCCATCAGAGACTTTATCAGTCTAGCTGCTCTAAATGATTTAATGTCTCTGGATACAACTAGCTATACCCCATGAAACTGATGGGCCTTGTAGTTATAGTTACTAAATTCAGTATTTGATCTTCGAGGAACCATGGAAATTATGAACTGGACTAGAGTTAGATAGGTACTCCCAATAATTAAAAAAATGGAGAAAATACAGATTGTTGACTTTGATGTGGAGTTTAGATATGATTCTAGAATAGAATCAATATTTGATAGGGTCAATATTTGAATTATTTGAGCCACTGTGGGTTTAGTAATTCATAGTTTACTATGATAAAATACCCTAATCTAATTTTTTAATTTTAATTTTTAATTTTTTTAAAAATTTAAGGTAATGGGATTAGGTGACTTGCCCAAGGTAACACAGCTAGGCAATTATTATGTGTCTGAGGCCACATTTGAACTCAGGTCCTCCTGACTCCAGGGCCAGTTCTCTATCCACTGCATCACCTAGCTGCACCCTAATCTAATTATTTTAGACAAGATTGCCAGATATCTCCACCTGGTGTCGTAGAGGCATCTTGGGCACAATATGTTAGAAGCAGAACACATTTCTTCCTTAAACTCACATCTATTCTTAAATTCACAATTACTATTTAAGATCACCATCACCCTTCTAGTTAGTTAGGTTTGCAAACTTGATGTCATCTTCAATTTTTCTGTCTTCCTCATCCTGCCTAGCTTCTTAGTTGCCAATATTATTGGACCTACCTCAAAAATATTTTTTGCATGTTTATTTATTTATTTTATTTATTTGGACAAACACCATCCTGGTTCCAATCCTCACCATCTCTTGACTGGATTAGGCAATAGTGCTTCAATATTTTCCCTTTAAATTCTCTTCCTTCTCCAATCCATTCTCCACACATACATGCCAAAAATAATTTTCACATGATTTTGGTCATTTTCACATAGTCAACACAAATATGACCATGTGACTTTTTGTTTAGGAAGCTCAAGGATTGTCCATTGTCTCCAACTGTCTTCAGAATAAAATACCTGATCCTCAGTTTGATATTTAAAACCTTTTATTATTTGGCTGCAGCTGACATTTCCAAGGTTATTTCACAGTATTTTCCTTCATGAATTTGTTCTTTTAAATTAGCATTCTATATTCTTCTGCTGTGCCTTTGCATTGATTATTCCCCAGGCCTTGAATATATTCTTTTAGCCTCTTGAAATGCATAGCTTTTCTCAGAGTTCAGATATTGTGTCAGTTTCAATGTAAAGTAGTTTTTCATCTCTTTAGTGTTCTTCTCTCTCAATCTTCAAATAATCACTTCTTAATTATCTGTTTATATTTTATATTCCCCTAGTAGAATGTTGTTTGTCCTTCATTCTCAAAGAAGACCATGACATCAGGGAGGTGATAGCATAGTAAGCATGTGCATTGGATATGAATGAGGAGGATGCTGTGCTAAGTCACCAGCCTCACTTTCTCTCCAGAGCCATCTGGGTCTGTTGGCCCAGATATGAATCAGGACAACTAGAGATGGTCCTGGATGTGAGGCAATCAAGGTTAAGTGACTTGCCCAAAGTCACACAGCTCATAAGTTTCAAGTGTCTGAGGTCAGATTTGAACTCAGGTCTTCCTGATTCCAGGACTGGTGACCTTTCCATTGTGATACCTAGCTATTCCCACCATTCTTTCCTTGAAGGAGGGCACTATTTTTATATTGTTTAGCATAGTGCTTTACATATAGTAGATGTGTAATAAATGTTTGTTGGCTTGGATTAGTAAACTGTTAGATAAGAGGAATATTAGAGCCTAGTGTACTTGGTTAATAGGATGGTATTTATTTGATAAAGTGTTCCATAATATTCTTATTGGCAAGATGGAGTGATGAAAAAACTAAAGTATAGCAAAGTTAGGTGTTTTTCCTGACTGATTGAATGCTCAAACCCGAGCGAATTGATCATCATCAACTCATAGGAAAGTCCCCAGAAAGGGACTTAGAAAAAAAAGGCATAGATGACATAGTTATTTTTTCAATTGATATTTTATTTTATTTTTCCAATTGCATGTTATGAAAGTTTTTTAACATCCATCCACATGCATATGCATAATTTTAAGTTGCATAATTTCCTTCCACCTTCCCTTCCCACCCCCTTCCCCTCAGCAGTGAAAAGTCAGGTGAATATTGTATTAACACATTGTGTTTAACATATTTACAGATTAGTCATTTTCAGTATGAGGAATCAGGATTAAGGGAAAACGAAGAAAACCCAGAGATAGGAAAGAAATACATTAAAGAAAATTTTAAAATGTGAATGCTGTGTTCATTTAGATTCTGTAAGTTTTTTCCCTGTTGTTTTGTTTTTCTTCCTCTGAATGGGGATAGCCTTGTCCATAGGCAGTCTCCTAAGGTTGTCCTAGCTCTCTGAATTGCTTAGTGGAGCTGCATCCATCAAGGTTGATCAACTCAAAATGTTGTTGTTAACAAGTACAATGTTCTCTTGGTTCTGTTCCCTGCTCTCAACAGCAGTTCCTATAATTCATTCCATGCTTCTCTAAAGTCTGACATTCTTGGTTTCTTATAGAACAATAGTATTCCATAACATTCATATACCATAACTTGTTCAACCATTCCTCAATTGATGAGCATCACCTCAATTTCCAATTCTTTGCCATTACTAAAAAAGCTGCTATATTTTAGAACATGTGGGACTTTTCTCATTTTTTATGCTTTCCTCTGGATATAGTACTGGAATTGCTGGGTCAAAGGGTATGATCAGTTTTATTGCTTTTTGGACATAGTTCTAAATTGCTCTCCAGAATGGCTGGATCAGTTCATAACTCCACCAACAATACATTAATGTCCCAATCCTCCCACAACCTCTCCCAAATTGATAGTTTTCTCTTTTTATCCTCTTTACCAATCTGATAGGTGTGAGGTGATACCTCATAGTTGTTTTAATTTGCATTTCTCTAATTAGTAATGATTTGGACCAATTTTTCATATGATTGTATATAACTTTAGTTTCTTTATTTGAAAACTATCTGTTCATATCCTTTGACCATTTATAAATTGAAGAATGACTTGAAAATATAAATTTGATGCAATTCTCTATATATTTTAGAAACAAGACCTTAATCAGAACCCCTAGCTATGAAAATTATTTCTGAGCTTTCTGTTTTCCTTCAAATTTTGGCAGCATTGGTTTTATTAGGGCAAAACCCTTTTATTTTATTATTGTCAAACTCAACCATTTTTGCAATTTATAATGTACTCTGTTTCTCGCTTGGTCATCAATCTCTCCCCTTTCCATAGATCTGACAGATAGAGTATTTTTTGATCTGTTATTTGATCTATGGTGTCACACTTTATGTATAAATGGGTACAGGACCATTTTGACCTTATTTTGGTATATGCCTAGTTTTTGTCATTCCATTTTCCATATAGATGGCATAGTTAACAAATTTGTCAATAACACAAATTTGGGAGGTTCAGTTAATATATTGGACAGTAATATGAGAACTAAAAAGATACTGACAGTCTAGAACATTGGGGCCCATCTAGCAAGATGAAATTTAATAAGGATAAATTAAAAATGGATGCAAAATTACTTAGATGCAAAAATTTATCATAAAGGAATCAGGATTCAAGGTAAGAAATCAGTTCATGTGGGGAAAAAAAGACCCAGAGTTTTAGTGGATTATAACTTCAGTATAAATTGACAATATGACATAACAAATGTGGTTTTTGTCACTATGTTTCCATCTTTTCCCCATCCCCATTTCCCCTTCTCCCATTGATGAGTTCTTCTAGTAACCTGACTTTTGAGAAGGAATGCAGATCAGTCATCCTTCATTTTCAGGACTCCATCACCATTATCTGTGTAGCTATTTTCTTTATTATATATCTAGAAATGACCCCTTTAAATCTTATTTTTATCTTATTAATATATAAACTCCTTGACTATAGGGACTGTCTTCCATAGTTAGTACTCAAAAATGCCTATTGATTGACAACCAAAATGATGAGGCTATGCTAGTAAAAGTATAGTGTTAAGAAGAAGGGAAAAAATAGTTCCAAATGGACTCTCTCTCCTGGACAGACCACATGTGGGATTTTGTGTTCAGTTTTGGGCTGTCACATTTTGAAGACAATGATAATCCTTATCATATCCAGAGAAGGACAATGAGAATGGTGAGGAGTTGAAATTAAACTATCAATCAAAGACACTTGTATTTTTTTAAACTTAGAGATAAATTAGAAATCTTAGTGAAAATTTTACTGCTATCATCAAATATTTGAAGGGATTTTATGTAGAAGAAAGATGGAATTTGTTCCACTTAGTCCTAGGTGGAAAACAACAGAGAACAAATTTTGGCTGAGCATAAGAAAGAACTCCTTAAAGATTAAAATTATATGAAGCTGAATGAGAAGGAAGAGATTTTGGGGGGAAGTAATAGGTTTCTCATCATTAAGATCTTTAGTCAGAGTGATTATTTATTTGGAATATCTTGGAGGAGAATATTTACATTAGGTAAGTGTAGATCTTTGAAGTCCTTTCTATCTCTAAACTATTGGGTCCTTCTAATTATAAGAAATTTCCATTTTATAGATCTTAAAAAGGGTTATGGTTATGTAGCTAAGATTATAATGTTAAGATAAGGGTTAAAGATAAATGATATTATCTAAAACTACAGCAATATATCTGGTCTACTAAATATTTCTACACTTTATGCTTTCTCCCACTCCTACCTTATAGCTTCCTTATAGATGCCAAAGTGGCTTTTTATGCCTATCCAATGAAATTTAATAACTCCTTATTCGCTATGGGATAAGGAAGTTTTTTGACATTTAAACCCTTCATAAACTTTTTAGACATTAAATATTATCCCCATTCATAAACAATGTTCTTATTTTACACACAAAGCACAATTAGATTGTAAACTCCTTGAAGGTAAGGACTGTCTTTTTTTTTTTTTTTTTGGTTTTAGGACTGTCTTTTTAAAAACCTACATTTCTATCCCCAATGCCTAGCACAGTGTCTGGCACATAATAGGAGCTTAATAAATATTTATAGACTGACTGATTGTATTCAGTCTTCTATATCTGTACCATCTCCCTAAGCTTTGTTTTTATTCCTATAAATAGAAAGTACTCCCTCCTCTCATCTGGCTCTTAGGATCCCTAACTTCCTTCTAACCTTTCTTCATACACCATCTTCTACATGATTTTTTTCTTGATCCCCACCAGTCATCCCATAATATCTTGTATTTATTTTGAAGCTATTTTATTTATACATATGTATATATATGTTTATATACATATATATGTATATTGTTTTCCCTTGCTAGACAGTCTTTGATACTTTGTTTCTCTTTCTATAGGGTTTCACATATAGTTGGCATTTAATGGATGTTTATTGATTGATATAAAAATATTTTCTTGCTTGAAATTAACATTTGGTGAGCTGGTTCCTTTATTTTGTTCTGTGTGAAGGTATTTATGATGCATTTTTGGGATTAAGTTCTAGAATATCCTGGGAAAAGGGAAATCTAGAATTTTTTTTAAACACAGTCACTAAAATCTAAGATAATAACTTGGTGATTTTTTTTTAATGACAAGGGGACCAACACTAAAGTCCTGGGAAAAACAATCACAAATGCATAATTCTTCTGGTAGACCTTCTGACTCTTCTTCTTCCTCTTCTTCCCCATTGCATTATGATTCTGGGTATGTGCTTTTCTAGGGATGGCTGAATGCCATAATAGAGACAATGTGAGATGCAGAAATATCTGGATTTAAATTTCACATCAGTCACTTACCAGATATGAGACTCTGAATGAGTCTTTTAAACTTTCTGAGCCTCAGGTTTCTTATCCCTAAAATGGGGAAAATAATGATTCCATCAGAGGGTTTATCATGAGACTCAAGTAAGAGAATCTAGGCAAAATGTTTTGTAAACCTTAAAGTTCCTTATAAATGTGAACTATTATTATTACCCCAATCAATACAAAATTCTTTAGTCAAGTTTTCCAAGCTTTCAAATTATCCTTTCCTCTTTTTAATCTCACCCAAATATTCATTGGCTAAAAGTTGATTTGTCTTATATTACTATAATCATGACATATGACAGACCAAGGGAGGAATCTGCATCTCTAAAGATGAACTTTTTAATGTATCTTAGTGGAATGTGATAATGAGATAATTTTGAAGTGGGGCATTTTCTGGGATTCCCTTGCCTGCTTTGAAGAGCAGCAACAAGAGCACTAAATTTAGAATCAAAGGACTTTGTATCCTGGCTCTGTCACTTGGACACTTTTGGACAAGTCATAACTTCTTCAAGCCTCAGTTTCTTTCATGTAAAATGAAATGAGAGGTTTGGATTGAATGGCCTCTGATGTCCTTTCGCATTTAAAATCTATGATGCTATAGTTCTTACCCTCCAAATAGGGAGTAAAATCCATGACCTTACCATTATTACTTTGCATACCAGGTTACACCATCCTCTTTCCTCTACCCCTTCATCTTTGTAAGTGACTCTGTTCTCTCACAGGGCCAAGGAAAGTCTGGAACTATGGCCAGGAGAGCTTAATGTATCATGATGGTGTGGCTCTCAAGTCAAAAGGAAAAAAAAAAGCCATCTAGGAGACTCATCAATTGACTAGAATTATATTTGTGAGCTTGTAAATCCCTTCATTACTGTCTTCCTAGTTAGAGCTAAATGAAATAAAATGATTTCCTTTAACTTTAATCTGATAAACTTTGCACATTCTGGTACTGATTTTTTTTAATAATGTTTTTGTCCTTCATTTTTTTATGTTTTTGCAAGGCAAATGGGGTTAAGTGGCTTGCCCAAGGCCACACAGCTAGGTAATTATTAAGTGTCTGAGACCGGATTTGAACCCAGGTACTCCTGCCAGAGCCAGTGCTTTATCCACTGCGCCACCTAGCTGCCCCCATTTGTTCTTCATTTTCAAAGAAGACCACGACATCAGGGAGGAGATGCCATGACAAGTATGTGAACTGGATTTGAGTGAGGGGTTGCTTGTGCTAGGTCACCAGCATTACTTTCTCCTCCAGAGTTCATCTGGGTCCAGTGGCCAGATATGAATCAGGATGACTGGAGATAGCCCTGACTGCAACTTCTGCTCATTAGCAGGTTCATCTCTCAGGGCATTTCCTATTAAAAAAAAAACAAAACAAGAAAACATTTTATTTTTTTTTAGCAGTGGAGCTTTGACAGATTCTTCATTTAAGACCCTTGATTAGAAATGTAGTAAAAATAGGTCTTTAGCTTGTCTCTTCCCAGATACCATATTTCAAAATAGTTAAAAATGTCATTTTTAAGGCATTTCTTTCCCTCAATAAATAGCTGATTTTTATTTCCTACTACATCAGCTACCTACTTATGGAATAATAAAATTTCATTCCTTTACCACAATCTTCTAACATTTCATTATAATGTAGTGATAGCGCTGGGTTCTAGAAGAAGCAGTAAAGGATTCTGTGAAAAGTCAATCAGGTTAGAGAAGAATCAGGACAGAACAATGTCAAGAAAACCACTTCCATATTAAGTCCCTATTTTGACCTGTTTGGCTGCTTCCTATCTTATAGAGTCTCAGTCTCTCTAAGCATTTGCATAAGCTATTCTTTGTGCATGAAATGTTCCCCAATGCCTCTCCCCTAGCTTTCTTCAAAACTCAGTTTTTGCACCACACTCTGTGTGAGACTTAATACCATCTAGTGCTAGTATTTCTATGTGAAATATCCTTATATTCATTTTGCATATATTTTGGACTATCTTTTTATTTTTTAATATTGTTTTCCACAATAGATGATAAGAATCTTGAGGTCAAAGGCTGTTCTAATTTTGTCTCTGTATATTAAGAATCTAGCACAGTTTTTAGAAATTAGCAGAAGTTTAACAAATATTTGTTATTTCCTTGATTGAATCTTGGGCAAGTAATCTGGATAGAACACACACATATATTAGGAAGATATTGGGCTTTATACCAGAATAGATAAATGGATGTACTTATGGGTAAGCAAAGCCCTAATAATCATAAAGCAAAGTCCAATCATAATTAGGGAGAAACATGAGTTGGTAATCTTTTTGAGTCAGAATTATGGATAATCATTAGTTATGTTTATTTGCATGTCCCCCATTTTCCTATGGAGGCAGGAGTTTAACCATTTTGCATCACTCATGTTAGATATAGTTATTGCCACCTCACAGGCATTATAGCACATGAACTTGAGAGAACTGATATCATAAAACCCATTCTGTTTCTTAGAACTTGTATCCAGTTAATTTGATACAAAGCATAAAGAGTAGTTTCTTGACTTTAAAGTAAAAACAAATTTCCACAAACATTTACACTTCAGGGATTCGAGTACTTTGTTAAAAGAAGAATAAGAAAGCTTTTAGGATGAAAATTTCTCAGCTTTTCAAATTAGTAGAATTTTCCTGAAACATGGCTACTTTTAATCTAATTATTATGTGCCATTACAGTAGACAACTGGGTGGCACAGTGGAGGAATAATTTGCTCAGAACAAAAAAGATCTAAATTAAAATCATGCCTTGGATGCTTACTGAGTGACCTTGAGCAAGTCATTTAATCTCTCTAAACCTTTTTAATCTGCAAAATGAGTAGTTGGATTGGCTGGATCTATAGTCCTTTCCAGTTCTAAGTCTAGACCTCTATGAACTCTTGGTAGAATAATTCTGTGTATTGCCACAAAGGGGGCATCAGGAAGTATGGCATGATGTCTGATTTTGGAGCAAATTTTAATTCCAACTCTGATAGAGTGTGCCCATTGCCAACTTTGAATCTCAGTTACATTAATGATAATATGAAGAGGTTGGATTAAATGACCTCTAAGGCCCTCTCTAACCTCAACCTTTGATCCTATAAAGTTTATGGCTTCCATAAAAAAGACAGAAGAACTAAACAACCATTTGTTTCCAGAGGACACATTCTGGTAATTGGACCATGACCACAATATATATCCATGACAAATTGCTCTACTGGAACATTGCTACTGCATTCTTCTATTTGGAAAAGTGCAAAATGTGGATCTTACTTTTAAGGTCAATATTCAAATGTCCAGTAATATCTTAGAATATCCCTAATCTGTCTAGAGTCTAGACCCTAAATCTCCATCTGACAATATTAAATTAAAAATTGCTGTTCAATTTCACTTTTTGAAACATTGGTTTTCTTTTGCAACCAACTCTCATTTTTCTTTCAGGATTAATGGCAAGAAGCCTTGCATTCACTATTCTGCTTGAACTCACTCAGGTACTGAGTTTTTGAACATTTTAACATCAAAAAATGTAATAAATCTTGATAGTTTTAGGGGAAAACATCAGGCATGACTTTTGCAAATAAATATGGATAACTGAAATTGATCCAGAAACAATTGGTGGATCATATAAAGTAGGAAAGAAGGAAGTCTAGAAATATGGAAAAATAGAAAAACTGAGGCAGGGGGTGATACAACTAGTCACTGTCCAGCACTTGATTTGAATTCAGGTCTCCCTGAATCCAGTCCTAGCACTCCATTAATTGCACCACCAAGATGCTTCAATAAAGAAAGAAAAAAGCCTCAAGTTTCAAAACTCAGTGATGCATTTTCTTAAAATAGGGGAACTTTCAGTGTTGATTCTTTTTTTTTCTTTTTTTCTTTGCAAGGCAGTGGGGTTAAGTGGCTTGCCCAAGGACACATGGCTAGGTAATTATTAAGTGTCTAAGATCAGATTTGAACTCAGGTACTTCTGACTTCAGGGCCGGTGCTCTATCCACTTCGCCACCTAGCCACCCTCAGTGTTGATTCTTACTTGCTTTCTTGATGAATGAGAATCAGGGTTCTCCTAGAATCTTGCAATTATTATTTTACTTTTATCTCAATGACCTTGAAGATCTCTGACTGATTATTGCTTTCAGTGTTTCAAAGAGAAGGTTTTAAAAAATTAGGTATGTAGTGGAAAATAAAATGACTTCAATCAGATATTTCTAATAGCCAAACACTTGTATGGGATTAAATTGCTATTTTGTTAGCCTCAGGCATATTATTTTATGGGGGAAGTCACAATGGCAAATATAGCTGGTAGAGGGAGATGCTGATCTAATGACTCTGGTTATGATGGCACAAGTACTGGCCTTCTACACTGTTTTTGATGGTTATATGCTCCAATGAACACCAGAGGTCACTTAGGGGTAATACTAAGCTAAGGGTAGTTCTAAGAATAGACTTGCTTGTACTCTTTTTTTTCCTTGTTTTTCGGTTCATTTATTTTATATTATTACAATAATATTGTTGTGAAAGTAAGCATACCCCCCCCGGAAACCTCAAGAATAGTGAGAGAGAGAAAAAATGTACTTCAGTCTGTTCAGATTCCAATGCCCTTTTCTCTGGAATGAGTTGTCTTCTTTAAGTCCACCAAAGAAATTACTTCAATATTCTTCCCATAGTTGCTATTACTAGCTGTACCTCCATTCTATTTCTCCCCACTCTCATTTATTCTATTCTCTCTCTCCTTTCACCCTGTCCCTGTTCAAAAGTGTTTTGAATCTGAGTACCTTCTTACACAATCTTCCCTCACTTCTATCACTTATTCCCCACTTCACTCCCCCCATTCCCCCTTATCCCATCCCTTTCTTCTCATTTTTTTTCTCTAGGGGTGAGATAAATTTCTATACCCTATTAAGTGTGTATGTTATTTCCTCTCTGAGCCATTTCTGATGAGAATGAAGGCTCACTCATTCCCCCTTGCCTTCCCCTGTTCCACTCCATTGAAAAAAGATATTTTTTGGATGACTTATTTTCCCTATTTCTAATGATTCCAGGATGTTATATCCACTGTTGCTGATTCCAGATCCCTTGCTATTTGAGTTGTTTGAGTGAGGTTATGGAAGGAGGAAGGAGTTGTATCTAGTAACTTGGTTGTTCCATACTCCTAGACCCCTCTTGAATCCTGTCCATGGAGTTACCTTTGATAAAATTGAGTGTTACATCTGTCTGGCTTTGCCCAATTCTTCTCTGGGCCAGGTAAGGTTATCCTCCTTCCTCCTCTTTGTTTTAGGAGGACCTATGCTACCTTAGGGACTCTTGCTGGCTGTAGCCAGGTCAGGGAAAAATTAATTAGACTTTTATATTCCTAGTTGCTTTCTCTGGTTGCTTTTTTTCCTGTTGATTTAGTTTTTTTTTTTTTGTTTCCAGACTGTGTAGAATGTAATCCTGATTTGTATTAGGCAAAAAAGAAAAAAGTTTAAATTTTAAAAAAGATCTGCCTCTGGCCATCAGTTTTCAAACTTAACTGCAGGACTTTGATTGTAAAGTATAGGACTAGAGGAACAGGGGCCAGATGGAGAAATATATATTAATACAAAAGGATGCTTTGTATTTTAGCATAAGGAACATGGTTGCACTAAAAGGAACCATTTTCAAGTTCTTATTCTATGTAAACTTTAGTTTAGTTTAAAATAAGTTAGTTAAAAATAAGTTTTAGTTTACTTAGTTTAGAGAATAAAAATAATATCCTTTATGATTTAGTATTTAGTATTTAATAGTATTTAATAAATGTTCTTTAAAAAACACAACTCTCTAGGTGCCCCTGATGGAATGTATTATACTCAGCTATTGAAGCAATGTTCAGCTGACAGGGAAGAGGGCTCAGCCTTCATAAATTCACCCCCACACAAGGAAAGTCACACCTTGTTAGAATGTATGAATAGCACAGACAGTTGCCATGACAGTAGATGAAAAACAATGCTTCTGGCATTTAGTGGTGGTTGTGCCCACCCTAGAATTGCAGATGGCAAAGGTAGTTGTTGAGGATCCTAGAGTGGAAAGAAGTAGGACATATGAATGTCCTGCAGAGGAGGAGCAGGGGCTTTAGCAGCATCACAGAACTGGATATTTTACTAATTGAAGTTCCTCTCTCCGTTTACTGTTTCTGTTAATTAGATTCAGATACTGATCAGGTCCCTTCTCTCAGGATCGTTGGTTGGGCAAGTCATTGTAGGGCAAAGAAGCTGTGTGGACTCTGGTGAAAGTTTGAGCAAGACAGAAAATACTAGAGAAATCTTCATCCCATGATTGTCAGAAAGTTCTATTCCTTGTTACCCAATTGGTATCACCTCCAGAGGGTTTTTTCCCTAGCAAGATTTATTTTATCTATGCTCTCCTGGGAAAGTATTCATTGTCTGAAATTTAACTGTAGGTAGTAGGTCCCTACTTAAGGAAGCATGGAAGGATGAATCATGATGCCACACTAAACTGATGCCTCCCTTTGTTTTAACTTCTACAGAGAACAGCCAAGAAATAAAGAGGTATGATAGAGTTATGTGGCAGGAAATATCCAATACATAGATTTGGTTTTACTTTTTAAATTGCATCTGATTTGCAGTGTCGACTACAGAGATACACCTTGGGAAGAAAGAGATATGATGACAGATAGATGTTTGGCAGGAAAGACCCATTACGTAAGTCTAAGTTTTTTAAAATGGCAGCTGGGTCAGACTGTTGACTAATTATTCAGCTTACAGTCAACTAAAAGTAGCAAGTATTTTTTACCTGGATTGCTTTCAGGCCAGATGTTCCCAATCCTACACAAACTAGGTGATTTTAAAACATAAATTTAGACTTTTAATATTTTTCCCTATGTAATTTCAGGACAGATAGGTGGCAAAGTGGATAGAATGCCAGACCTGGAGTCAGCAAGACTCACATTCCTGATTTCAAATCCAGTCTCAGACACTCTAGCTGTATGATCCTGGGCAAGTCACTTAATCCTGTTTGCCTCAGTTTCCTCATCTGTAAAATGAGAAGGAAATAGCCAACTACCTCAGTGTCTTTTCTAAGAAAATTGTAAGTAGTCATAAAGAGTTGTACAGAACTGGAATGAATAAATAATAACAAAAACAAAATCTAAGTTCATCTAGTCAGCCTATTGTTGCACAAATGATCTTTTTGAAAACAAACTTTGTTATTCAATAGATATGGGAAATTAGAAATTTGATAAATATGGTTTCTATGTCTTTAAGTCATTGGCAAAAAATGTTTGAACAGGATCATGATACACTCTTAACATTTTTGGACCCTGGTATTAGTCTACACAGTGAAGAGACTGGAAGTCATGGTGTCTAAGGTCTCATCTAGCTATGGAAGCTATTATTAGTTAAAGGGGCAGAACCCTATGATACTCCATTAGAAACCATTTCAAAATGAGGATTGATTGTCCAGTGCACTTTAAGTAGTTTTGCTTAATCAGTTTTGGTTACTTTTAATGTCTTATGTACTTTATATTCAGCAATATTTTAGAATTTCCTGAAGAACTTTGTCAAAGGTATTCAAAATCAATACATCAAATATAACTATACATTTCCCTAAAATGTAAATTTGGTATCCAAATAAAATATGGTTAGTTCAGAATAATTAACTTTAAACTCATTCATGCTAGCTTCTGATGATCATATTTCCCCCAACTTAAATATTCACAAACTTCCATTTAATAATGTCTAGAATTTTGCTAGAAATAGGTGTCAATTTGTTTTTTTTTTTAGTTTTTGCTAGGCAGTGGGGTTAAGTGGATTGCCCAAGGCCACACAGCTAGGTAATTATTAAATGTCTGAGACTGGATTTGAACTCAGGTACTCCTGTCTCCAGGGCCGGTGCTCTATCTGCTGTGCCACCTAGCCGCCCCTATAGGGGAAATTTACCTTTTTCCTTTTTAAAAACTATACAGTAACTCAACATTTACTTGAAAAATATTTATAGGCATCTACTATATGAAGAATACTGATATAAAGCTCACTATAAAGATTAGATAGGACATAAATTTTGCTTACTTGGAGCTTAACATGGAGAAATGATGATATATGCATTCAAAAATATCACCAAAAATACAAGAAAAGTACAAAGGTGCACAAAATATTTTGTGAAGTCCAGGGCAAGTAGAAATTAGAATGTCTATAGTTGTCTGTCATCTCTCTCTTTCTGAATTATGTCCCTGAGAGAAGGCAACTCACAGTGGTAAAGCAATTATATTTGAAAATCCTTTTGCTTTATGGGTAGGTAATTGATATAGGTGTAGGCATGGATGTAAAGTTGCTAGGTGATCTCTTTTTATCTCCTTTTATCTCTCTCTCTCTCTCTCTCTTTTTAACATTTTCTACCTTTTTATTTTATTAGATTACTTTCTATAGTGAGTTGAGCATTATCTCTGAATGAGATGATATTTATAAAGTGTCTAACACAAAGCTTGGCACATGGTATAAACTTAATTAAAAAATATCCTTTCCTCCTCTACCAATGATCAATGGTAATTTATTTGCTCCAAACAGTGTACTTACACCTTTCTAATTCATCTTTCTCCCCTGAATATAGCTAAGAACAAACAAAAAAGAAATAACATACAACACCCCTACTTTTTGGTTGAATTTAATCATTCCCTCTCCCCTTTTTTAGGCAACCCTCAATTTATCTCCTTCATTCAGATTCCTACCTCTATTGTATTTGTTCTTTATTTCATACTACTTTCTTTTATCTTTTGGGCATGTACTTTTATAGCATAAGCTTAGTAGAGAACTCCGTTTGCTGCTTCATTTTCCTTTAAATCTCATACTCCACTTTCATCTTCACCAGGGTTATTCAATATTCTAGAAAGAGAATTTCTTATGAGTGATATTCTTGCCTACTTTTTTCAGGTATGGAAATATATGATGCTTCCTTTTAAGGTTTACTCATAGAAACATACTTCTTTTTTCCTTTTTTTTTTTTTTTTAGGTTTTTGCAAGGCAAATGGGATAAAGTGGCTTACCCAAGGCCACACAGCTAGGTAATTATTAAGTGTCTGAGACTGGATTTGAACTCAGGTACTCCTGACTCCAAGGCCAGTGCTTTATCCACTACACCACCTAGCTGCCCCCTTTTTTTCCTTTTTTAAAGAAATCTGACATTCCATACCAAGATAAGGTTAAAATGCGTACATAATTTAGACATAAAGGGTGATACCATGCCTAAGCAATTTAGGAGAGGAAGGAATAGTATACCTATTTGATGTATAGATAAAGGAAGATTTATGACCAAACAACAGATAAAGAACTTTGTGAAATAAAAAACGAATAATTTTGATTACATTAAATCAAAAAGGTTTTGGACAAAAAAACTCTAGTGCAACTAAGATTAGAAGGAAAGCAGGAAAGGAGGAAACAATTTATTTAGCAAGTGTTTCTGAGAAAAGTCTCATTTTTAAAACATGTAGAGAATTGAATCAAATTGATAAGAATAAGTAATTTCCCAATTGTTAAAGTCAATTTGATATGGTTAAAGAATATAAACAGGCAGTTTTCTTTTTTAAATTGATATTTTATTTTTCCAAATACATGTTATGAAAGTTTTTTCAACATTCATCCATATGCATATATATATATTTAAGTTGCAAAATTTCTTTCCACCTTCCCTTCCCACCTCTCCCCTCAGTGTTGAATAGTCAGGTTAGCATTTTACATGCATATTTTTGCTAAACATGTTTACAGATTAGTCATTTTCAATATGAGGAATTAGGAATAATGGAAAGAGATACCTATGAGATAATTTTTACAGTGTTCAACAGATTCTGAAGCATTTCTTTTTTTTTTTAGGTTTTTGCAAGGCAAACGGGGTTAAGTGGCTTGCCCAAGGCCACACAGCTAGGTAATTATTAAGCGTCTGAGACCGGATTTGAACCCAGGTATTCCTGACTCCAAGGCTGATGCTTTATCCACTATGCCACCTAGCCGCCCCCTGAAGCGTTTTTTTTGTTGGTTTTTTTTTTCTTCCTCTGGATGGAGATAGCATTGTCCCTAGCTGGTCTATTTTCAGATGAAGAATTATCTATAATCATATGAAAAAATGTTCTAAATCATTATTGATCAGAAAAATTCAAATTAAAATAATATTTCATACCTATCATATTAGTTAATATGGCAGAAAAGAAAAAGGATGAATGTTGGAGAAGATGTGTAAAAATTGGAACACTAATGCATTGCTGGTAGAGTTGTTAACTGATCCAACCATTCTGGAGAGAAATTTGAAACTATGCCTAAAGAGGTACAAAACTGTGCATATCCTAAGATCCAGTAATAGACTACTAGGTCTATATCCCAAAGATATCATGAAAAAAGGAAAAAGGATGCACACAGAAAAAATATTTATAACAGCTCTTTTTATGGTGGCAAAGAATTCTAAATTGAAAAGATGCCCACCAGCTGGGGAATGACTAAACAAGTTGTGGTATGTTTATGTGATGTAATACTACTATGCTCTAAGATATGATGAACAGGCAGATTTCAGAAAAACCTGGAAAAACTTACATAAACTAATGAGGAATGTAATGAGTAGATAGTACAATTGTACACAGTAATAGCAAAAGATTGTGCAATGATAAATTATGATAGACTTAGGCCCTTCCTAACAATACAAGGATTCAAGACAATTCCAAAAAAAACTCATGATGCTAACTATATATAGAGGAAGAACTATGGAATCTGAATGCAGATTGAAGCAAACTATTTTCACTTTTTTGTTTTTCCTTTCTCATGGTTTTTCCTTTATATTCTGATTCTTCTTTCATAATATGACTAATGAGGAAATATGTTTAACATGAATTTACATATATTACCTAAATTTGGCTTTCTTCACATCTACATACATGTGTGATTAAGAATTTTTTTTGCTTTGCTTTGCTTATTAATATTGAAATGCTCACAAAGTTCTAGTCATTTCACGTTGCTCAGAATGAAATCCAGAATAACCTTTTCTTTTATTACTTTTTTTACTTTTCTTGTAGGACAATTTTTTAGCAGATTTCTGCCTATTTGGAGTCTTCCATCACCATTATATTCTACTTCTTTGTATATTTGACATTTCTATTGGATTATTTTAACAATATGCATGTAAAGAGTCATGTGTCTAGCTAGATGTGGTCTTCTAGGAGGGCTGTGATTATTATTAGAAATAGAATTTATCTTTTGTTTGAAAACTATTACTAAACCCTATAACAGGTCTGAAAGTGGCTGCTTCCTATCTATATATCTCTAGTCATCCTGTTCCAAATCTATCCCCTGGACCCAAGTGGCTCTGGAGGAGAAAGTAAGACCAGTGACTGCTCAAACCTTCCTCATTTAAATCAAATTCATTTGCGTGTCATGGTATCACATCCCTTATGATCCTCTTCAAGGACAATGGTCCTCTTTAAGAATTGGCAAACAACCAATATGAATAGTAGGAGCTGCCTCACTGCTGGCAACTTGGGCAACACAGCTCCTCCTCTCTCCCTCATCACACTTTTTTTCTGTGGGTACCCTGACCAAAGGAATGTAAAGTTTTGATTGCCCAAACCTGGCAAATTATTTTGGAGTTTATGGGCCTCAAATCACTCTAACTTTCATCATTAGTCCCAGGCCATGAGCTACTTTGTCATTGTTTGGGTCCTGCTAGGCTAAGAGTGAATGTAAATAACAATTATTTCTGTTTTCCCCAGAAACTCTCGGGGTCTTTCCCTTCTAGATTAATTTTTTTGGGGGAGTGGGGGGGGGACTAGGTTAAAAAGGACCACCTCTGCTTCATTGATTTCTTACTTAATTTTAATCACTGAATGAGTTTTGCTTGAGGCAAACTGAGAACTTCAAGAGGTCAAGGTCTCCCACTGCATCCAGGGTCATCTCTACTCTTCATCTCCTGATTCACATCAAGCCCCATGGACCCAGATAGTTCTGGAGCAGAACATGAGACTGATAACTTTTCACAGCACCCCCTCACTCAAATCTAATTCACTGTGATGTCCTGGCATTACTTCCTTGATGATATGGTCCTCTTTGAGAAAGAAGGACAAACTATCTTCCTTCAAAATCTGAATTAATATGTTTAATATTTTTTTTTACATTTTTGTAAGGCAAATTGGGTTAAGTGGCTTGCCCAAGGCCACACATCTAGGTAATTATTGTGTCTGAGACCAGATTTGAACTCAGGTACTCCTGACTCCAGAGCAGGTGCTTTATCCACTGCACCACCTAGCCGCCCCTGTTTAATATTTCTTGATAATTCTTAAGTAATCACTAGCATAGATCAATTTATAATGACATCCCTATTTTGAACTCTTCTTGCATTTATTGTTGGTATCATCCATTTTTACTCTCAGTCAGGAACCAATGACTCTGTTCTAATAACTAGAAGAGATCTTAGTGTCCAATTGCATTATTTTATAGAGAAGAAAATAGAGCTCTTTATCATTCCTTAGATTAAGGAGGAGCCAGTGATTCTTAAGATGAAATCAGGAAGATCAATTGGACCTGACAAAGTAGGTAAAGATGAAAGCCATCCTGGGAGTGACATGTTTTAAAGACTTTTAGAGTTTAATTTTTAACATATATCAAATAGTGGAATTTCAAAATGGAAAAAATAATTCCTCCATATACCTTTCCATAGCATCTATTTTTCACTTTTCTCCTATTAAAACTCTCTTGGTAATTCCATGATAGAAAGATATGTGGGTGGTCTAAATAGGTGGCAGCATATTATCTTTGATGATTTGGTTGTGAAAAGTGGTATTTAAAAACATCTTACCTACTATGTACATAGACTGAGAATGAGGAAAAAAAATGGAAGGCTAGATTTGTACATTGATTACCACAACTTATTAAAAGATCAGGAGAAGATCTTCTACAAAGTATGAAGCTCCTTTGTGAATAATTTATAATAAGTTTTAGACCAAGATTATACATAGAATGAGAAGGAAAGAAGTGTTTGTGAGTGGAAAGAATATCCTCAAGGTATCTAAAATTTGAATTTAATAATTTTGGGAATATATCTTGTTTTCTCAATGAAATGAGATACTTCTTTTGGCCACAGGCCATATAGTATTCATTTCTTATACTACTGTATTATTGTAGCACAGTTCTAGACATATGAGTATTGAGTAAATATTTGTTGAATCACATTGAAGTCTTGGAAATGGGAGATTTTCAACTAGCCAGTTTTGGATTAGTTCAAATAAATGTCAAAGTGTTTCTATTTCACTTCTAGGATATTTTTATTAGCATTACATGGGAACTTATTATAATACTAGTCACTGTGGTATAGTAATGTGTTGAATTTGGAAGTCACAGGATATGAGTTGAAATCTTGGTGCTATTGAATACTGTCTGGGTGACCTTGGTTGGATTATAACCTCTCTGATTCTCACTTTCATTATCTGTAAAATGAGGGTATTGGATTAAATGACACTTGCATTCTTTTCTAGGTTTCTTAGTTTATGTGTCAAATTTCTGGATGAGGTAGAGGGTGAGCAGGGTCAGATAAATTTCTAATGGATATATAGGGATTTAATTTAAAAGATGAAAACTATTGTAGAAGGTGAAAAATAATCTTCAAAGAAGCCAAAATATTCCTCAACCTGTAAAATTTATTTTTATCTAACTTATGTTTACCATTGCCAAACAATTGTGTCTCATATAACTCAGGAGAATACAGATCTGTGTACAGGAAGCACACTTATTTACCTCATAGATAAGTATTACCATGAAGACTTAACAAAAAGTTAATAGGAAAGAGAATATTAAATTTTTATAACTTTTAGATCTGCTAAGGAATTTACTAGAGTTTCATTTCTCCGTAAATCACATATTAAAAATGAACTGATTTGATTCTCAACTTCTTTCTTTTGCCTGACTTTTAGCATAGATTCTGTTTTTTTTTTTTATGGTTTTGCAAGGCAAATGGGGTTAAGTGGCTTGCCCAAGGCCACACAGCTAGGTAATTATTAAATGTCTGAGACCAGATTTGAACCCAGGTACTCCTGACTGCAAGGCCGGCACTTTATCCATTATGCCACCTAGCCGCCCCATAGATTCTGTTTTTAAATTTTATTTTTAAATTTATTTTCCAACTACCTCTAGCATAGATTCTAAAAAGCTGAGGAAGGGCATAGAAGGGTTTTAGGATGATGCTACCTCTGTCTCTGAACTCAAGAAACAAGGTGGAAAAAAATAAGGACTTTGAATATGTTTTTGTGTATATATATATATATCTGATATGGAGGTTTTTTGAACTAAAGAAGATGAAGCTGCTGTTCTAATAGTTAAAAGTCTCTCTCATGCAATTGGGACTTTTAAAAATGGAAGTGCCTTTTTTTTTTTTTAACATTGCATGTTGCATTCTTACAGTTTAGAGCTGATCTACCTGCTAAAAGAGAGAACTCAACATAATTCCTCCCAGTGATAGAAATCATTTTCTCTGGAGAAATTTTAGTTAAATCTGCTTTTGGCTGGATCTGTGCTCAACACCCACTCAGCTTCTCTAATTCTGACCTGGTTCATTGGGGATATTTCTCTCTGTTTCTTCTCATACTCAGCATTGGTCTGTCCCACCTATAATCTTCCCTCTTCTCTTTTCAATTGCAGAACATTTAATCAATTCACCTCATTTTGTAGAAAAGGAAACTGAAGCACGATAGAGTTAAATAACCTGTCCAAAGTTTCATCAGCAGTAAGTGATCATGTTGGAATTTGAACCAAATTTTTTTGACTTCAAATTCAGTGCTCTTTCTTGCATACCATATTACTTTTTTTGTTAGCCTTCTGCTCAATAATGGACTTTATTGCTCAATTGTCATGAATGATGAATTATAGGGAAACTAACATTTATTAAGTGTCTGCTATGTGCCAAATACTAGGCAAAATATTGGACACAATAATTATAGCTAGTTTAGTATTTAACTTGAAAAGGCTACAAGTCAAGACTAAAGTGAAGGGAGAATAAGTGCATAACTTTTTTTCCACAGATCATTGCACAATCAATACAGTCTATGAGACTGAGATGCAGCAAAGTACATATTGACTCTCTACTACTTTTGTTAATTTTGACCTAATAATTAATAACAACAGTAAAACAGATTCTCCTCAGTCAGTGCCACAGCATCTATATATGGAACCATTGATTGTAGCAAAGAGAGAAATATTGAATGCTATGCATAAATTCACTAATCTTGACACTATATTTTCCAGGGAGGTATACATGGGTGATGAGGTTGCTACACACACATTTTCAGAGCTAACTCAGCATTTGGGAAGCTCTGAAGGAAAGTATGCGAGAGAAGAAGAGGTTTTAGATTGTCTTCTAAACTGAAGGTCTACAGAGTTGTGTTATATACCTGGTCAGTATACCAGTGCCATGCCAGGAAACTCAATCACCTCTATTTGAATTATCTTAGGAAGATTTTGAAGATCATTTGATGAGATGAGGTCCTTTTCCTAGCTGAATTGCCATGCATTCAAACTCTATTGCATAGAGCACATTTCTGATGAGTTGGCCACATTGTTTGAATGTCAAAAGTACATGTGTCTAAAAGGCTATTTCATGGAGAACTCATGAAGGGTTAAAGGGCACTATCAAGTTTTTTTCTGAATAACTTTGAACTAGATTGTGAGTCATGAGATACACTGGCCCAGCATGGCATGCCTGCATCTAAGAAAGTACTATGAGCAAACAGAATTGCATTAGCTCAAAGGAAATGTGAGATATGCAAGTTCAGAGATATTTCTACTCCATATGTTTATATGGACTATTTGTGCCTGACCCATGATGCAGGTGGACATGATATACTTTCACTTCAACAGAGGGATGTAATTTTAGTCTTCTTCAAGAACAAAGAATAATAACCAACTAACCAACGAACCAACCAACCAGCCAACCAACTATGAGTCACACATCATGCGAAGCACTTTACAACAGATTTGATTCTTACTACAACTCTGGGAAGGAAGTACTATTATCTCCATTTTACAATTGAGAAAACTGAGGCAAACAGAGATTAAGTCACTTGCCCAAAGTCACACATCTATTAAGAGTCTCAGACCAGATATGAATTCAGGTCTTTCTGATTCCAGGTCTAGTGTTCTTTATACTGTGTCACCTAGGTACTGCAATATACAAATATAAAAGGAAAGATACTCCTGGCTCTCAAGAAACTTATATTTTAATGGAGTAGCAACATATATAATGGAGTTATGCCCAAGGAAGGGACTTTATCCCTACAGTTATCAGGATGATGAGGCAGTAGTAGAGCAGATTAGTGTCAGAGTTGATTTTATCAAAGTTTGAGAACAAAAGGGGTGAAGGGGCAGGTCAAAGTTCTGTAAATGGAAAAGTAGAAATCCTCAGGGCACAATTTCTGTGGTGGGATGCAAGGGGTTAATGAAGCTGTGGCGATATCTAGAGAGTTGGTAGTTATGACCTGTCAAAGATCTGAATTTATCAATATCAACTCCTAATTTTTGTGACAAAGAAACTCTCTTTTCCCTCTATAAGGAAGTGAATACTCTAGTTAGAAAAACCTGCCAAGTCCCCACATATTCTCTGCCAACATCTGATGTCATGACCTTATCCTTTTTTCAACCTCAATAGAAAAATTCCCTGTACTCAATTACATTACATGCAGAACCTGGATAACAGGAAATGAGATTCACAGACAGGAATTAGCAGATAGAAGAAAAAATGTCATCGATGTATAGTGCAGATTGTGTCATCAGCACCTAATTGAGAACTGACAATAAATAACTTTTTTTTCCAGAATGTTGATAGGGATTTTACTATTTGTTGTGTTTATTATAACATTCATTCTAGAAATATCAACCACTCCATCAATTAATAGACATCTATTAAGCCTTACTTTGTGCTGGGAATTGTGGTAAATATGTAAGGCACCTAGGTGGTACAGTGGATAGAGTACTGACCCTGGAGTCAGGAGGACCTGAGTTCAAATCCAACCTCAAACTCTTATTAGCTTAGTGACCTTGGGTATTTCACTAAACCTAACATTTAGGCCTATCTTCAGTTGTCCTGATTCATATCCAGTCACTGGATCCAGATGGTTCTAGAGGAGAAAGTGAGACTGGTGATTCAGTACAGCATTCCCTCACTCAAATCCAATTCATGTACCTGTCATGGCATCACCTCTCTAATGTCATGGTCTTCTTCAAGAATGAAGGACAAACATCCTCCCGATCATCATCATGTATGAGGAAGTAGAGTTACAAAGATAAAAAATAACAAATCACTGTACTCAAGGAATTTATGGGGCAGACAACATGTATATTTATATGCATATATATATATTCAAAAGAGATGATAGATAACTCTTTTGTGTGGGGCATTGGGAATCAAAAAAAGTTTTATGAAGAAAGTGATGCGTGATATGAAGTTTTGTTTCTACTACAGAGACAGGCATTTTCTTTAGCTGTAACATTCTTGTGTATCTTTTGACTCTTCAGCAACTATGCTGTCTGTTTCCCTGCTTTTGGTGGCCAATGATCTTATTATTATTCTTTGGGAAAAACAACATGGAACTGCATCTCCTGCCTGTTTGTTCTGTGATGAAAGTTAACTGTAGCTTGAGGCTGTGGAGTCTCCAGATATACTGATGAGGCTCCATTTACTAAGGACAGAAATGGGGTATCATTCTGAGAGAACAGGTGGTAAATTGGAGCCTCTGCTATTGTATTTGGGGAAGAATAATGACCCTTGCTTTAATAGAGAGCAGTATAATACAGTTTCTCTGGGAAGCACAACTTCTAATGCCATAGATCTTTAAAGTAAAAGTAATCAGGTTAAAAATTGGATCTTAGCTGACCAAGAAAAACTAACCTTGTGTCTGATGAGCTGATGTCTTTTAAAAACTGTATGAGACAATAAAAATGTCTATGGGTGGGTAATATACCTAGTCAGATAGATTTTGTCATGTAGAAAAATCAGTATCCAACAATGTCTTATGACCCCATGTATGAAGTGGGGTGTACACAACCTGAAGACAATTTGGAGCATCTCTAAGTTTGCTGAGACATTGCTTTCAATTGACAAGCTTCACGATGGTTTCATTAACTGATGATTATGTTCCAGTAAATGGCTTCTTCTACTTATTCAGTTGCTTCTGCATTGGAATTATAATAATCCCCTTTTCCATATAAATCTAATTCAATCTGTTTAGTTTAAAATTGGATCATTCTCCCAGGTACCATAGAGAATAGTATGAGCTGTCCAAAAAATGAGAGTTGGAACCCAGGCCTATGCAGAATAATGAGAAGGGAGGTTTGTGGAATCTGACTAACTTAACAGTTAAATCAATTTATATTTTCATAAGTATATGATATAAGTGAGAGGCTGCATGGTGTGATGAAAAGGGCAAGTCTTGGTGTCAGGAAAGCCAGATTTTGAGTTTCATCTCTGACATTAACTGTGTGACCCTGCACAAGTCACTTAAATTCTCAGTGCTTGAAGTAACTCTCTAAGCCTGGAAATTTATTGGTGCTTGGCTGTTTTACATTGGTGAATGGAGTTGCCATACTGGGAAATTCCTCATGTCAATAAAATAACAGTTAAGATCCCTAAAAACTCCCTCCCTTTAAGATTTATACCTCTCTCCAAGATAAAACTAGGTAATGTGTGAGTATATCATCCCTGTGCTGGATCCTTCATTATATATGTACCTCCTTCTAGTGATGTCTCCCAAGGATCCATTCATTTTTCTTTCTTTTCTCTCTTCATACTCCTTTGGTGATCTCATCAGCTTCTATGTATTCAATTATCTCTATGCAGGTGATACTCAAATCAGATATATCTCTAGTCTTTTTCTGTTCTCCAGTCTCTATACCACAAATTATCTGGACCTTATTTGTATATAAATTTCTCATGTTGTTCCCTCCCTCCCTCAAGTACAGTATGAACTCTTTAAGAACAGGGATTGTCCTTAGTCTTTCCATGCACAGCACTTGGCATGGTGTTTAGCATGTAATAGACACTTCATAAATGTCTATTGACTGATTGCAGTCATCTTTGACATGACATGTTCAAATTATAAATCATTATCTTTCCCCTCCAACCTCATGCTAACTTTTCCTATTTCTGTCAGGGGTGCTCCCATTTCTATGGGAGTTTGCAAGCTTGGTACTCTCCTCAGTCCTTCTTACCATCATTTAAAATTAGTGACCAAACATTTTCATCTCTATGTCTACAACATTGCAAGGCACAACTCAATTCAAATAAATCAACTAGATAGAAATTGTCTTAGGAGTTAGAAGAGAGAGGTAGATTTCCTGGAGTTGGAATGAATTGGGGAGAGTTCATGGAAGAATTGAATTTTGAGTTGGGTCTTGAAGAATAGGCAAGATTTGAACAAGGAGAGGGAATGTGCATTTTTTAAAACTAAATGTCCAAGATAATGTTGCAAACAAAAAATACTTTAAGCTTTATATTCATATTTTATGACATGTATTAACATTTTATTAGAATAATTCAAATACTCCTATAAATATATGATATAAAAAGATTTATTGCATTCTTAAGCATGAGTTTTTTGTATTGTGGGCTGAAGACGTCCCCCCCAAGAAGGATGTCTTTTTAATATTGAAAGTCAATGGAAAAGAAAAAGAGTTAATATATAAAAAATTTAGGGAACTTTACATATTCTATAAAGTGAGTTATTCCTGGAACTTATCAACATGCTTTTGTACTTATTAGTGATCACTTATTAGGTTTCTAAGTACTATTTTTAAAAGGAGAAAAAAACAATGATTCAAGATGCACTTAGAACTGAGAGGTTCATGTGGAAATGGTAGTTCAAGTATTCTTTTCCATTTTGAAGCTCATAGACAAATTAGAAATTTAATAGTAGATATCTAATTGGAACAGTTTGGAATTAAGAGTAGAAAAATGGAAAGATGAGGAATTCTTGAGATTTTGTTTGAGCCAAACATCTGTAGTTACATCCAGGGGACCCTTGAAAGATTTGAACTTTACAGAATCTTTTGGATTCATGAAAAGTAGTTGTTGAGATTTAGTAAAAACAGATGTATGAAGTGCTTGAGGAGTTAGGTAGCCCAAAGACAAGTGGAAGATATTGTGTTTTGATCTTCACACTTTCTTGCATCTCCTTCTCAATGGTAGCTCCATTTTCTCTTTCCAAAGACTGGTTTTCTTTTTCCAATAAAAGAATTTACTAAGTTCTCACAGGAATAGTTGGAAAATTCAAGGCTAGAGAATGTAATAGCCAAGATAAGACAAGGATGTTCGCAGGCAGCCAAAGAAGTTTTAAAAGAGTAGGGGATATAAAAGAAAAAGAGGGGATCTAGGGATAGAATGGGATGAATGAAAAGGGTACCTTGAAATAAGGGTAGAAAGAGTAAATTTTAATTTAAGAATACTTGGAAAGAGGAGAATAGTAAGATAAGCTTTATAGAAATGACTATAGGAGGAAAAAAGATTACCAGAAAATCGGAAACTCCTGGCACCTTGTTTCTAATTTTGGGGAAGCTTAAGGAAAAGTAAAATGAAAGCATTATGAAATCATTAATGAACCAAAAACATTTTTAGAAATTTTACCTAAAATGTTCTATTCTGTGTTAGATGTGAATCCTTTAAGAAAATAGCTTCTGAAGAATTGTCTTGACTAAATTAATTCATTCAATAATTTATTAAGCAACTACTATATGTTATGTATTACTACTATATGTTATAAATTAAGCAACTACTATATATGTTATAAGTGCTGGGGGAGATATCAATTTTAAGTAAGATGTCACTGCCTTTGTGGAAGTTATAATCTAGTAATATTAAAGATTGTACATGGTAAATGATAGAGTATTTCTAGATCTAGGTAGATAAGAGTCTCTCTTGCTTAACTATGTGTTGGATGAAAAAATTCATTTAAAAATTTATACTCAAGAAAAAATGGAGGACTCATAGGAAATCAGTGATAGATTCATTGACTAGTCATAGTTGACTTTTATTATCACACTTAAAAGTTGGAAAGTCCTTAAACATAAATGATCTCATTTGAATTTCACAACATCCATGTTGTTTAAGTACACAGGTATTACTATTCCTTTTTTTACAGATGAGGAAACTGAGGCTACAGGAAGTTAAATTACTTGACCATGGTCATACAACTAGCAGGATTCAAATCCAGGTCTTCCTGACTTCAGAGCTAATATTCATTCAGAAAAAATATGAACTATAAGCTGACCTGTGAACCATAGGTAGCATTTGGAAAATCAAGGAGAAAAAGGGAAGGCCATCCTGTTAGGAAGAATGACATGGAGTGTCTTTGCATATTCTAAAGAGATCTCACTGACTAGAATAAAGTCAATATTGATGGCATTCTGAAAAATATGTATGAATTATTAAAATAGAGATAAAATTATGTAATGTCTAGAAACCTAGGCAGAAAATTTAGACATTAGAGAGTAGGCAATGAGGAATCATTCCATGTCCCTTTGCATGGAAATAGAACACTTTAGCTGCTTCTACACACTGCTAGTTCCATCACCCAATTATCTTGCTTTTTTATTTATATGGTTGATATTGTTATTCTGTACTTTTCCAGTCATATCTGACTCTTCATGATACCATTTGAGGTATTCTTGGCAAAATTATTGGAGTGATACACCATTTCCTTTTCCAGATGAAGAAATTAAGGCAAACAGGGTTAAATGACTTGCCCAGGGTCACACAGCTAGTAAGTGCTAAGGCTAGTTTTAAACTTAGATTCCTGACTCTAAGCCTAACATTCTATACATTGAGCCATCTAACTGCCTCCTATTTGCTATATATTTATGTAAACACTCTATATTTTAGTACATACATTCAAAAATGTATATATATATATATTCATATAAATACATATATACCTGATACCTCTGTTAAATATATTTCTTGAGAGCAGGGATTTTTCCATTTTTTTTGGTTTCCATATCCTCTAACTAGCCTACTAGTTTGTCACTTAAAATGTTTTTAATTGTTTAGTGTTTATTGATCTGAACAGATAAAAGCAGTTTGGCAAAGGCAACACATATTAAGTAATTCCTATTTGATAGACAATTATAGACTATGGAGAAGATACAAAATTTAGATGAGATCCAGTCTTTGTTGAGTATCTTTGGGAGATTAGTCTAGCAATAGAAAAGGAAGTGGATGTGGACTAATTGAGTACCACGAATGAAAGGTATCAGTTTGGTTTATATAGGCCCAATATATTAAAAGAAAGGTTCCTAGAACATTAAGTGGAGGAATGTTGGTAAGTCCTAGATGAGAATCAATAAATTTTATAAAATGTGTGAAGATTGAGACCTGTAAAAATTTAGGGTATACTGCCTTTGATAAAATCACAGATTTATCAAATTTTTTTAAAAAAGTCTAAATTGGTCTATCGAATCAGTTTGGTAAGATCCAGAGAGGAGAGAGAAGTTGTCTTTAAGACTTTTTTCCACTTGGGGTAAAAAAATGCTAAGGTCTTAGGAGAGTAAGAGACAAATATACAAGAGATTTCAGACTAGCAATTAATGTAAGATCGGATGAAGATAAATACACTAATGTAAGGAATTTGCTACCCTAAAACTTCTTCTAGGGAAGGTTCTGGGCTCAGTACATAGTTTGCAGAATTTTCAACTCATTTCATATCTTTGTCTATAAAGTTAGTGATTATTACTCAGAATTAAACACTGAGATTTTTAAAAGATGTTTATCATTAAAGAAAACTTCAATAATTATCAGTATCCTGTTTTTACTGAATCTGGAAAGTGGGTGCTAACATGCAGAAGGGGAAATTTCAACAACTAGTCTTGTAACAAAGAATGCCAGTCAAGTTATGGATGCTGGGAAAAAAGACAGATATCTGTACCCCTAAAGCTGTGGAGCCCACAGCTGTGTAAGATTATCCAGGTTTATTTAAAGATGTTAAGAAATAGCTTCAGGGCTATTATTGATTGTGGAACAGTTGGAAATTGTCCTACATGTACCAAAGGGAGAAGTGTAGAGATAATACTGTTCAAAAAAGCTTGAAAAGTCACAGTTTCAGAATTGGAAAGGGCCTTAGTGGATAGAATGTAGGACTTGGAGTCAGTATAATTTTGCTTTCAATTCTTCCTCATTAACAAGATCTTTGACCATGAGAAAGTCACAAACTCCCCGAGTCTCAATTTCTTGATGTATAAAGTATAAGTATCATCTTATTATTGTTTTCAGTTGTTATTGTTTTCAGTCTGACTCTGTGATTTTGTGGACTATACTGCCCATGAGATTTTCTTGGCAAAGAGACTGTTTTTTTTAAAATGTATCATTTCTTTATTTTTAAATTTTGCATTCCAAGTTCTTTCCCTCCCTCTCTTTCCTAACACTCCTCACACAATAAAGAAAAAAAAGCAAAATAATATCAATTAATTATACATGTGAAACATTTCCATATTAACCATATTTTTTAAAAATACAGATAAAAATATGTTTTAATAAACAATATTTTAGATCTAACTATATTTAGATCTTGTACTCAGTGTACCATATCTAAACTATATTAAAAAGCAGCAGTCATCAAAATTGTCTGGTATTGGCTAAGAAATAGAGAAATGGATCAATGGAATAGACTAGGTACAAAAGAAATAGTAGTAAATGGCTATAGTGATTTAGTATTTGATAAATCCAAAGATTGCAACTTCTGGGATAGGAGCTCACTATTTGACAAAATGCTGGAAAAATTTAAAAAAAATACTATGGCAAAATCTAGGCATAGACCAACATCTCACGACCTATACCAAGATAAGGTCAAAATAGGTACAGGATTTTGTCATAGAGACTGATACCATAAGTAAAAGAGCTGTCATATCTTTGGAATGTGGAGGAACTTATGAACAAATAAGAGATAGAAAACATTATAATTTTTGAAATTGATAATCTTGACTACATTTAATTGAAAAATTTTTGCATAAACAAAACCAATGCAACCAAGATTAGAAGAAATGAAGAAAGCTGGAAACAATTTTCACAGTAGTATTTCTGATAAAGAGCTAATTTTCAAAATATTTAGAGAATATAAGTAATTCTCTGATTAATAAATGGTCAAAGGATATGAACAGACACTATTCAGATGCAGAAATTAAAGCTATCTAGTCATATGAAAAATGCTCCAAATCATTAGATATTAGAAAAATGTAGATTAAAACAACTTTGAGGAACCAACCTCACGTCTATTAGATTTACTAAAATGATAAAAAAAGAAAATGATCAATGTAGGAGAGAATGTGAGGAAACTGGGACACAAATTGTGACACTATCATTGGAACTGTGAACTGATCCAACCATTCAGAAGAGCAATTTGCAACTATGACCGAAAGGGCACTAAAACTGTGAATAACCTTTGTTTCAGCAATACTGCTACTAGGTCTATATCCCAAAGAAATCATAAAAAAAGGGGAATGAATTACATGTCTAAAAGTATTTATTGCAGTTATTTTTGTAGTGACAAAGAATTGGAAATTGAAGGGATTTCCATCATTTGGGGAATGACTGAACAAGTTATGGAGAACTATTGTTCTGTAAGAAAGCATGAGTGGCTAGATTTTAGAAAACCATGTAAAATGAACTGATGCTGAGTGAAGTGAGCAGAACCAGGAGAACATTGTATATATTAACAGCAATATGTGAGCTAATAAACCATAATGGGTGCAGCATTTCTCATCACCTCAGTGAATGAGGAAAATTCGGAGAGACCTGTAAAATGTCATCCACAATCAGAAAGACAAACAAATTATGGAGTCTGAATGCAGAGTGAAGAGCATTATGTTCACTTTTAAAAATTTCTTCTATACTTTTCCTTTCTATCTCACGTTCTCTACCTTCCCTTCTTAGTTTTAATGTTTCTTTCACAATATGCCTAATATGGAAATATGGTAAATATGATTATTTGTTGCCATGGGAAAGGAGTGGGAAGGGTAAGTAGTAGAAAAATGTGGAACTCAAAATCTTTCAAAAGGATGAATGTTGAAAAACAAAAGAAATAAAGTAAGAAAATTATACTCCGCTTTGCCCTCAGAGATCATCAGTTTCCTCTCTGGAGGAGGATAGGAATTTTTCAATATATGAGTCATTTGAAATTATCTCAAGTCACTGTATTGCTCAGAGTAGTCAGGTCTTTGATAGTTGTTTATCATTATAACATTGCTGTTACTGTGCATGATGATCTCCTGATATTTCTCATTTTACTTTGCATCAATTGACATAGGTCTTTTTCTGAAACTAGCCCCTTCATAATTCCTTATTGCACAATGATACTCCATCACAATCATATGCCACAACTTACTCATCCATTATCCAATTGATGAGCCTTTCCTAAAATTCCAGTTCTTTGCCACAACAAAAAGTTTAAATATTTTTGTGATATTAGTCTTTTTTCTTTTACTCTGATCTCTTTGAGATATGACCTAGCAGTGGTGTTGCTGTATTCAGAGAGTAAACACAGTTCTATACAATTTGGGTATAGTTGCAGATTCTTCTCCAGAATGATTTCATCAGTTCACAATGCTATTTATAATTTACTAGTGCACCTAATTCTTCCTATCTCCTCCAGCATTTGTCATTTTTTATACATGTGAGATTGTACTTCAAAGTTGTTTTAATATGTATTTCTTTACTCTATGGTGAATTCAGAGCATTTTTCATATGACTATAAATATCTTTGATTTATTCTGAGAACTGTCTGTTCATATCTTCTAACTATCTGTCTTTTGAAGAATGTTTCTTATTTTCATAAATTTAACTCAGTACCCTGTATATTTGAAAAATGAGGCCTTTATGAGAGAAATTTGATGTAAAAATTTTTGCTGTTTTTTAATTGTCTATGATTTTCATAAATTAGGTCTATTTTTGCTTTTGCTTTGTTTAAGATCATGATTACTACCCCCATTTTTAAAATTTAAGCTGAGGCATAATAGATTCTGGTCTAGACCTTTATTTTAATTCTCTGTGTGTGTCTGTGTGCTTCAAGTGTGTCTCTTATAAGCAACATATTGTTGGATTTTGGTGTCTAATTCATTCTGCTATCTACTTCAGTTTTTTGGGTAATCTCATTCTAACCACATTCACAATTATGATTACTACCTTTGTATTTCCCTACATCTTATATATTGTTTATCCTTTTCTCTTTTTATTATGTCTCTCTCCTTTGAAGTCTGTTTTGTTTCCTGACCATTTCCTCCATTAATTTGCTCTCCTTTTTTATATATTTTGTTTTCCAATTACATGCAATCATTTTTTGTAAGGTTTTGAATTTTACAATTTTCCCCTTCCTTTCCTTTCCCACCCCCCACAGAAGGCAATCTGATAATCTTATTAGAGATAGCAATATTATGTAGTACATAAAGCAACTTTTTAAAATAAATTGAAAGTAAAGTCTTTGTTCTTTGTTTAAACTTCACAGTTCTTTCTTTGGATACCAATGGTATTTTCCATCATAGATACCCTAAAATTGCCCCTGATTATTGTATTGATGGAATGAGCAAGTCCATTAAGGTTGATCATCAACCCCATCTTGTTGTTAGGGTGTACAATGTTCTTTTGATTCTGCTCATCTCACTCAACATCAGTTCATGCAAATATTTCCAGGCTTCTCTGGAATCCCATCCCTCCTGATTTCTAATAGAATAATAGTGTTCCATAACATTTATATACCACAATTTGTTTAATCATTCCTCAATTGATGGACATTTCCAATTCTTTGACACCACAAACAACTACTCTCCTTTTTTTCCATCCTCCTCCTACCCCATATCTCCTATTCTCTTTCTGTTCCATTTACCTATTGGATAAATTGCATTTTTATAACCAACTGAGTGTATATTTATATTCTTTCATCTTTGAACCAATTTCTGAGTGTAAAGTTCAGGCACTGACTGCCTTCCCTTTTCACCCTCACTTCCCATTTCCCCTTCCAAAAGAAAAGCTTTTCCTTGCAATCTTATTTTATGTGAGCATTTCCCCCCCATTTTAGCCTTCCCTTCTTCCCTTTTCACATTGTGTCTCTCTTTTTTCATCCCTTAAGTTTTTTTTGGGAGGTCATCCCAACATAAGCAACTCACATTCATGTCCTCTGTTTATATAGATTCTTCCTAACTGCCTTAATGATGATAATTTAGGAGTTACATGTTTCATCTTCCCATGTAAGAATTTATACATTTTAACTTTTTAAATCTCTTTTGATTATTCTTCCATATTTATATTTTTTATTATTTCCTTGAGTCTTACTTGAAAAACTTAAATGAATATTCATTTCCCTTTCCAGTAGGATTGTACTCAGTTTTGCTGGATAGATGATTCTTGGTTGTAGTTCTAGATTCTTTGCCTTCAAGAATATTATATTCCAAATCTTCTGTTCTGTTAATGTGAAAGTTGCTAAATCTTGTATAATTCTGAATGTGATTGCACAGTATTTGAATTGTCACTTTCTGGCTATTTGAAGTATTTTCTCTTGATCTGGGAGTTCTAGGATTTGACTAAAATAATCCTGGGAGTTTTCATTCTGAACTCTTTTTTTTTTTGGTGGTGATTGGTGGTATTACTATTTTACCCTCTGAATCTGAGATAGTGGGCACTTTTCTTGATAATTCTAAAAATATGATATTTAGGCTCTTTGTTAGTTTATGCTTTTCAGGTAATTGAAAATTACTTAAATTATCTCTCTTTGCCCTATTTATTTTCCAAGTCAGTTGTTTTCCAAAAAAATAGTTTATTTTATTTTCTTCTATGTTTTCATTCTTTTGATTTGATTTGATTTTTTCTTAATGTTTCAAGGATTCATTAGCTTTCACTTGCCCACTTATAATTTTCAGGATTTTCTTTAGTGATGTTTTGTACCTCTTTTTCAATTTGTCCAATTTCTCTTTTTTAAAAAGTTCTTTACTTCAGTGAATTTTTAGCCTCTTTTGACATTGACCAATTCTGCTTTTTAAAATGTTATTTCTTCAGTATTTTTGTGGCCTTTTTAATTTTTTCTTTCTTTTTCTATACTTTTTTGGTTTATTTTATATTATTTCAATAATCTTGTTGTGATAGTAAACAGAAACCCCCACTTCCCCCCAAAAGATAAGAAGCTTCAAGAATAATGAGAGAGAAAAAAATGTACTTCAACATGTGTTCAGATTCCAATGGCTCTCTCTCTGGGATGAGTTGCCTTCTTTATCATAAGTCCAACAAAGAAGTTGCTTTAATATTTTTCCCACAGTTGCTATCACTAGCTGTATTTCCCTCCACTCTATTCCTCCCCACTTTCATCTATTCCATTCTCTCTCTCCTTTCATCCTATTCAGAAGTGTGCTGTATCTGAGTACCCTCTCCCATGATCTTCCCTCTCTTCTATTACCTATTCCCCCTTCCCTTCCCCCATTCCCTCTTATCCCATCCCTTTCTTCTTAATTCTCTTTTTCATAATTTTATTGCATCTTTCATTTATTTTCCCTTCGCCCCCACTCATCTCTTTCTTTAACTTTATCAGGAATTCTTGTTGATTTGGATCCAATTAGCATTCTTAAGGTTTTGTTTATAGATTTTTCACATCATTGTCTTCCTCTGTCTTTATCTCTTGGCCTTCCCTGATGCCATAATAGCTTTTTTATAGTTAGTTTTTTGTTTGCTCTTTTTCTGGTGTATTTCTTAACTTGGAAATTTATGTTAAGTTGAACCCTGCTCCTCTGACAGTGGGAAGACACCTTCCCAAACTTCATAGTTTTTCATGCTGCTGTTTTTAGAGTTAGGTCTGGGGGTCTCAAGTTTTTGCTGTGGTATGATTCAGGAAGAGATGTTACTACTATCCTGGTTTATGCCCCTATCTAGGAAGGTTCCCTGTTCTGCTGCCACAATCTTTATCACTACTCTTTTCCTTGTAACTGTGAACAGGGGTCCTGTTCCCTTGTTCCTGACCACAGGTGCTTATCTCTACCTTGGAACTGCACCTCCAAATTATGTCCATGTGAACCATTGCTAGCTACATCCAAGGCCAGCAACTGATGCTGTGTAATCTTTCTTTGATTAGTTGTATGACCTTCTTACCTTTTTGCTGAGAGTTCTCAAAGCTGCTTCTGTCACTGCTATTGTGGCTGCCTCCTAGGTCTACTGTTGGTGATCCTGTTGCAACCTGGGCCACTTGGTTATCACAGATCTCTTCTGATAATTTCCTAGGTTGTCTTAGAATGGAAAAATGTCTCATGTCGATCTTTTCTTGGCTCTGTTACTCAAAAAAAGAGAACTAGGTTGATGTCTGTACTCTGCCATTGTCTCTCTGCTTTCCCTAGAGCATTCTTTCATATGGCTATCAACTTGTATGTCTTCTTCTGAAAACTGCCTATGCATATCTGTTGACCACTGATCAGCTGGGAAATGGGAGAAGCTTGGTAGTGCAGTGGTTAGAATGCTAGAGTTGGTGTCAGGAGTTTCTGAGTTCAAATCTAGCCTCAGACTCTTACTATCTAAATGGTATTAATATTCTCATCTGTAAAATGGAGAAGGAAATGGCAAGCTACTTCATTATCTTTGCCAAGGAAACCCCAAATGGGGTCACAAAGAGTTGAACATGACTAAAAAATAATTGAAAAACACTAATAAACAATAAATTGAGGGAAATAATTATTTATCCCTTTTAACCAAATCTTTCTGATATCCCCTTGTCTGAATTTATGATTTCTAGCCTAGTTTTTTTTGTTTAAATGAAATATAATAGGTTTTGCTCCAGTCCCTTCTTTTAACCTATGTGAATCTTTGTTTCAAACATTTCTTGCAAGTAATGTGGAGGTTCATTCTGTTTTCTAATCCATTCTCTTATACTTTTCCATCTTATCAGTGAATCCATCTCATTTCCTTCCTTCCTTCCTATTCTTTTATACTTTCCTCTCTTTTTGTTCCTCACACCCTCTTTATAAAGATGAAGAGGTTCTTGGAATAAGAATATTCTCTACACTAAAGCTTTGTGGATACAACTAGCATCCACTCCTCCGTCTCTTACATCCGAATTTTAGGTTTTATCTTTTCTTTCTTTATTTTTTAACTCATCTTCACAATTCATTCTATAAGTTTGGAGTTCAATTTACTTGCTACTGATCTATTCCTACATCAATCAGCCCTCTTTTCCCCCTTTCCTTTCTCTGTTATCTCTCATTTCCCTGTTGAGTTGAATATATTACTTCTCTAAACAAGTGTCTCTGTGGGTTCTATTCCCAATTGCCTAGTTCCACTATAGATGACCCCATTTTGCCTTCTTGATTCCAGAGGCTTTATAATTAATCATATCATCTTTGGGAGATATTGCACTGCCTGCTTTAGCCCAGGGCTGAGTTCAAGATCATGGACCAGGAGTTTATTCCTTAGTTCTTGTTTTAGTCATTTATCTATATATAGGTCAAATTCATGATCTTGAGATAGAATGAAGCCCCATTGTGGTTTCTTCTTAGATTTCCCAATCACTACTCAGTCTTGGTATGCAGTTTTCTTATGTCTTTGTTGGAGAAGCTGAATGGTGGATGGTGGGAGGGGCTTGGTATTGCTTCTTTCTTTTCTGACATTCTGGCTGTTGCTAATTTTGCCTTACCTCTTATTGCTTCCATTTTCTGTTTGTCTTAAAAATAATGATTATTTATATCCTCTCTTTAGACAACTTCCTCTTTCCTGGATATTAGAAGTATTATTCTTTACATTTTCAGAGTTCTTTTTTGAAGAGTTCACATCTCTTGAACTTTCAGTAGAATTTTAATCTGTAGTATCTTATCCATCATTTCAGTGACCATCTGAAATCTGATTTTAATAAAATCTATTACTATGTTTCATACTACATAACAGATTTCCTTCCCTCTATCTCAAATTCCAAATAAGAGTGCAAACCTCTTTACAAAGGAGACTAGAGAAATAATGTCCAAAATTAGATAGGTGATAGTTGTTTTTTGGATAGTCTATCATGGTAGACTGTATCTGCAAAATACATTCAGTTCTGAGTGACATATTTTATGAAGATTTTTGGTAAATTAGAGTCAGACTTTGCTATGTGGGGATTAAGTGAAGAGAAAGAGAAGATGGGGCAAAGAGTGTAGTGAATACTGTCCTCACATATTCAAAAGGCTCTCATGTGGAAAACTTGTTATGCTTGGCTTCAGAAAGTAGAAGTAAGGATGATGGTGACAAATTATAGAGGTAGATTGCTGTGTGATATAAGGAAAAACTCTTTAATGCTGAGAATCATCCAGAATTTAATGATCTCCTCCCTGAATTGTCTACCATTGTAACACTTTAATTAGAGCCTAGGTACACCTTTTTAAGGATATTATATAAGAAATTCAAGTTATTGTATACATCTTGTAAACTTTTAATAGCAAGCAAATTCTTGACCATTTTATTTTGTTTTTTTTCTCCTGTGTTTAGCACAATACCATGCACAGAGCAGGTACTTAATGAATTTTTTTGAGGGGGGTTGGATTGGGTTTATTGAGTGGAATTGTCCAAGACTAAAATGGGATTATCTCTAAAGTCTCTTCCAAATCTGAGCTTCTGTGACTGTGATTCTGTGTGATCCATTCTTAGAAAACTCTTTTTGTTCAGTGGTCTAAAGACTGATCTGATCTCCTTGGGAACATTCATTTAGGCTATAATATATCAATATTTAAGATCAGGGTAAGGACAAGGCCTTGGGGCATTTTACTGGAGATGTGTTTCTTGATATTATCAAATCCTTTGAAACAAACATATTGATTGGACATAAAATCCTGGAATTTATTGCTTTCCTAGTTTGGAAAGAGAGGAGGCTAATATGAGATAGACCTCAAATGAGCAGGCACAACTTATAGAAGGAAAATTTATGAAACTTAAAAAAATAAGTTGAGGAGAGTGGAGAGCTGGTGTTTATTCCATGCAGTGGCATGCCTATGGTAGTTACATTCCAGTATCTACCATATCTGTAATTCTATTCTATTCTAGACAGAAAGAGATAATCTTTAAATGGACAACTGGAGAGTTGTATAATTTTTTGTTTTCATGTGCTAAATTATTGGTGTTTCCTGCAACAGCAAGAATTGAAAGAAAAAACAAAAACAAACAACAGTCCTTGAGGAAGGGGCAATCCTTACTCCACCCCCTCTTAGTTATAATTTAAAAAAATTGTTAACGAATGCTTTTGATGAGTTTGACATTATTTCTAAAATACACGAGTCATTCCATAAATATGCTTCCAAATAAAGATTGTGTAAAATACTATTAAATATTATTTATTAATTGTTTAAATACTATTTAAGTTTTATTAAATGATTTTATAAATATGGAAATAATTCTTCAAAGCTTATATTTGACAGGAAATTAATTCAAGTGCCTTTTTATTAGATGAAAATCCTTTTAAAGGAATAGAGTCAATAGACTCTGCCAAGAATGAACCATGATCAGGTATTTATTTGTGCTTGGCAATATTTGATTTTTTTTTTTTAGTTTTTTGCAAGGCAAATGGGGTTAAGTGACTTGCCCAAGGCCACAGAGCTAGGTAATTATTAAGTGTCTGAGACCAGATTTGAACCCAGGTACTCCTGACTCCAAGGCCGGTGCTTTATTCACTGTGCCACCTAGCTGCCCCCCTTGGCAATATTTGAAAGTTTCATTCTTCTTCATTTGGATGTCACCCCATCCCTGTCAACCAGAGGCTTTGTGTCTTTGCAGTAACATATGCAACTTAATAAATCTCTGTGCCATGAGAGTAGAATTTTTCATTATTAAAATATAGGCATATATCAAAAGTGTACCTCTTCTATTACTCTGTGTATTACATCTTGGCGAGTTGTCTACCTTGAAAACTCCTAGACTACTCTGATGCTAAGAGGATTTAGATCAAATTGTCTTTAGGAAGATTCAAATTGGAATCTAAGAAGTATGAGGAAGTTCATGGTAACTAAGGGAGAGGAGTTTATAATATCAAAAACTTGTTTATTTGTACATCATTTTGTTACAAGTCATGGGTTTTAAAACGAACCTCAATTTCATGTGACTGTGCTATTTTAAGGTCCCCAGAGTGGCAACTTATGTCCCTCCCCCCATATATAATGACATAATGTAGATTAACTGCAGATTTGAGGTTAAAAATATAATTATCAGTTTAGGCTGCATCTTAATTAGGATGGAGAGGTGAGAGAGACTATGCACAATACCACCAGTTTACCCCAGGCAGAATACATTCCTTTTCTAAGTTCTTTGAATGTAGGTGGGTTCTCAGTTGCTAACTTGTATTAATTAACTGAGAAATACAAAGTTCCTTGCAAATAGAAAATAATAATTGCATCATTAGTTGTAGCCAATAGGTGGTAGACCTAATTTTCCCCTGGCACAGATTATTCTCAGCTTTGCCATGTCTCTGGCAATTATCTCTCTAGTGCAGGAAATAATGAAAGGGCAGAAGATGCTGTGTGTGTCTGGTTAAACTTTCCAGTTTTTCCTTTATTCAGATGTAATCCTTAGCTCTGAAATTGTGTCTTTTCACTTCTTGAATACTTGAGAAATTTAGACATTCAGTGGATCTATGTACTATGTATTCAGTGGAGTTATCTCAGGGTTCAGTCTTGTGTACTACTCCTGGTTTCGATAAATGAGATACAGCACTAGAATCTGAGTGGAGAGAGGACCTTATGACTTCTTTAGAGAATGTACACTATTCATTTCTGAGTTACTCCTTCATTTATTATTGATTTTCATTGCTCATTATTTGGTCTCCTGGTGAGTTTCACTATGGTTTTCCCTGGCCTCTTCATTCTCTGAAGTTTGCATTTTCCCCTTCTGTAGTGAACAGATGTGAATTTCTTTAGCAACATCATTTATTGTTTAAAGCCATAAATGGTTTTTGTGATTCATTTCTGATCTGTTGCATTTTTAAAAAGAAATAATGCACCAAAGCTAAAAAGGTTTTAAAGCATTGCAACATTTATAATTTATGTCAAGAAGAGGTTGCTAAAGCTATCTCTAGGACAGATAGATGTTAATGCATATGTGAAGCTAGGATTTGTAGAACAAAATCATATAAATGGTTTTTGGATTTTTATCTGATCAATTTGCTTAGATATTTTTAGATCTGGAGCTTTGTAAATTTGTTTTATTCCAATAAATGTCAAAATGAAACTGAACTTGGAACATGTTGCTTTGCTGGGGTTCCCCTCCCACCTTTTCTCTCCTGAATTGGTAGAGATTGTTAAAGCAGCTGCAGTATAGCTTATCATATTCTGTCTTCTTTCCTGGCAGTAAATGTGAATAAGTGGACAAAACCGCAGGACCAGCAGCAGGTCACCATACCCTCCCTACTTTCCAAATAGAAAAAAATTGAATGGTGGTTCATAAAGGAATCATTAATATTCTGAATATTCCTGCCTCTTTAAATTCAGTGGAGACCAATTGATAAATGGTCAAAGGATATGAACAATTTTCAAATGAAGAAATTAAAGCTATATTTAATCATATGGAAAAATGCTCCAAATCACTAATGATTAGAGAAATGTGGATTAAAACAACAATGAGGTATCATCTCATATCTATTAGATTAACCCAGATGAAAAAAAGGGAAGCTGACCAGTGTTGGAGAGATTGTGGGAAGATTGAGACATTCATGCATTGCTGGTGGAGTTGTGAATGGATACAACCTTTCTGAAGAGCAATATGGAACTATGCCCAAAGAGCAATAAAATTGTTCATACCCTTTGATCCAGCAATTTCAATTCTATGACTATATCTAAAAGAAATTGTAAAGAAATGGGAAAAGTCCTACATGTTCCAAAATATTCATAGCAGCTCTTTTTGTAGTAACAAAGAATTGGAATTTGAGGGGATGTCATCAATTGGGGAATGGTTAAATAAGTTAGGGCACATGAATACTATGGAATATTATTGTTCTATAAGAAACCATAAATGGTCAGATTCTAGAGAAGCATGGAATGACTTATGGGATCTAATTCTGAGTGAGGGGAATGCTGTCAAGAGAATAATGTACAAAACAACATTATTAGATGATTTCTAAGGGTTTATCTAGGACTATAGCTAACTTCTCATTGACCTACTTCTCCATCATATTAGTCCTACTTTTGCATAAATCTGGTCTTGTCATTCCTCTGTTAAGTATGGCTTAACAGTGGCTGCCCATGGCTTCTTCAGAATAGTTCAAACTCATTTGCATTGCCAATATAGTCTATTTAATATAGTCTATTTAATGCTCTTCTAAATATGTTGTCTACTTTTCTGCTTTTAAAACTTCTTATTCCCTCTCCCTAAAATGTCCTTCATTGAATTCCCACCTCTTGGGTATGTAATAAAAAGCAAAGCTCTTTACAAATCTTATTTTATCCTTAAAACAACTCTGTGAAGTAAGTGCTATTATATCCCTTTTACAGAAAAGGAAAACTGAGGCAAACAGAGACTCAGTGATTTACCAAGGGTCAAATAACTAGTAAATATCTGAGGCAGGAGTTGAAAAAACTCCACAGCTGGTACTCTCTATCCATTGTGCCACTTATCTGTCTCTAAATCTCTGTCCAAATGCTATCTCATTTTTGAAGGATTCTCTGCTCTCAATGTCTTCCATGTCAGTCTGATAAAGCCATATTATTTCGTATTCTAGTTATTTGTCATATCATCTCTTCAATTTTCAAGCACTAGAAATTTATTTTAATTTTCTACTAGTCTATTTTTAAAATATTTCTCAATTATAATCTAATTTAAAATATTTTTTTAAATTTTTATATTTTTTTTAGTTTTTGCAAGTCAGTGGAGTTAGGTAAATTGCCCAAGGTTACAGAGCTAGGTAATTAGTAAGTATCTGAGGTTGGATTTGAAATCAGGTCTTCCTGGCTTCAGGACAGGTGCTCTATCCACTGCACCTAAATAAATTATCTTCAGTTCTGAATTATCTCTCCCCTTCAAACCTCTCCCCAAGGAGAATTAAGAAATACATACTCATTATAAATATAAAGTAATGCAAAATATAATTCTATATTAGTCATGTTATAAAAGAAAAAAGTAAGAAAAATGAAGAAATTGAAAAATTAATACATTAGTTTGCTGTCTGGAGGCAGATAGTATTTTTAATCATGAGTTATTTGGAAATGTCATGGATTATTGTATTGATCAGCTAAATTTTTCACATCATTTATTATTAAACTATTACTGTTATAGTGTATATCTCCTAGTTCTATCTTCCTAGGTTTTTCTGAAATTATTTCTTCATATCTTAATACAAATAGTATTCAATTATAACCACTGCTACACATGTTTTTGTACATATCAGTCCTTTTCCTTTAATCAATTTGGGGTACAAAACTTGTAATAGTATTGCTGGGTCAAAGCATATGAAGTTTTATAGACCTTTGGGCATTGTTCCAAGTCATTCTCTAAAATTCACAATTCCACCAACAGTGCATTAAAGTATCTATTTTTCTATGTCATCTATGATTATCATTTTCCTTTTTGTCATTTTAGGCAATCTGTTGGATATATGGTGGAATCTCAGATTTGTTTTAATTTGCATTTTTCTAATTATTAATGAGTAGCAACATTTTTATGTGTCTATTGATAACTTTGATTTCTTTTTCTGAAAACTGCCTGTTCATATTCTTTTACCACTTAGCAGCTGGGGAATGACTCTTATTTTTATTAATATAGTGATTTGTCATGTCATCTCATTAGACTGAAAGTTCTAAGTGGACATGAACCATGTCTTATTTAAATTATATACTTTCTTCAAAGTATAGCATGTACTATACAGGGTAGACTTTTAATTTTGAAAAATGAATCGACCCTCTACAAATTTGGTGACAGCTATTTTATTTTCATAAATTTTTGAAAAGAATGATGTCCACAGAGGGAACAAAGACTTGAGGTGTCATTCCTTGCATGCTTCACTCAGACACATTGTAGTTCTTAATTAGCTATTTAAATATGGAGGATGATGTAGGAACCTCAATGAGTAGGAAATTCCTTATAGTAGAAAGGTAATGAATTTGGTGGCAGAAAACCCTGGGTACAAATCCCACCTCTATCAATTACTATCTGTGATTTAGGGAGAATAACAACTATTCACTATTCTAACCTAAAAAAATAGAGGAGTGTGGACTTGTTGACTTCAAATAGCCCTTTCAATTTGGAATTTATGATCCTAAGACATCATATGTTTGCCTAGTATGATAACAAACATAAATATAGCATTTAAACTATAGCCTCCCCTATCATGCAAGTTCTTAGAAAGATACCCTAGGTGTTTGATGTCCTCTGTGGCTTATCACATATCATTACTCTAATGAAAGTGCATATAAGGACATATTGGTTCAAAGAAAAAGACTCATTTTAGGAAAAAAGCATAATGAAATAAATGACAAAAAGATAATTATGCATATATGACATTTTAATTCCCACTGGTTATAACGTGACCAGTGAAGGAAGACATCTACATGAAATACATGTATTCAGTGAACATTGACAGGATATATGTGACACATTTGTCCAAGATGTAAGTAGCACTTGTTCAACTTACAACTCCAATGCTGCAAAGTTACATATGTAGTTTGGTGATGCCCTTGTGTTGCTTTCTGATAGGCATTGCATTGTCTCTCTCTTGGGAGTCATGTCTTCATTCTTCCTTTGCTGGGCATTTATTGATTTTGTATTTGATATACCAGTCTTTACTAATATCTGTTGGTCTTTGGCCTTTAGATGGTCATTCTCTGCTTTCTGCAGCCATCTACTGGGAATAGTATTTAAAGATAACTAAAGACCTTGTGTAAATTGGAGGGTCGTTCCTGTTTTTTATTATGTATATTTGCTAGGAACAAAATCACTCACTTCTCATAAGCCTCATGGGTCTTCATAATAGGCAACATTAACACTTTACAAAGCCTTATTATTCTAGATACATTACTTTGAGCTACATAACAACTATGAGGCAGTTGCTATTGGTATTACTATTATTATTTTACAGATGAGAAAACCAAGGTTCAGAGAGTTTAAGGGATTCTTGTCCAGAGTCTCAGAAATAGTAAGCAGTACAATTGGAATTTAAACTTAATACCAGTGATACATAATTAATGGTTTCTTCAATTGAGTCCTGTTAACCTTCTTTAGAGTGTCAACTAAATGGTACAGTGGATAGAGCACCAGACCTAGAGTGAAGAACACTTGACTTCAAAACTAACCTCAGGCACCAGCTGTGGGTCCCTGGGCAGGTCACTTAGTCCTATTTGTTTTTGTTTCCTCATCTATAAAATGAGTTGGTAAAGGAAATATTAAACCTCTCCAGTCTCTTTGTCAATGAAACCCCATTTAGGGTCATGTAGAGTCAAATCTGACAGAAACAACTCTACAACATTATTATTAGAAGATATTTAATAAATGTCTGTGGGAGTGAATTGAGAAAAATTGATTTTAAGAGAAATGACAAGCAAACTTTAATAGAACCTTGAAAATTTTAATTTATACCTACTTCTAGGAAAATGACCAATACTTCAGAATGTTATTGAAAGATGAGGTCACTCATTCTTATGAGGAGATTTCTAAATCAATCTGATGAGATTAAAGGAACAGAATATGAATATTTCCATTTTTCCCTTTACTGATAATTTCAGAAACCAGAGATACTTTGTCATAAAACGATTGAGAGTCAATCTCCTATACCCTTGGTCTTACCAAGATAAGATAGCTAGCTCAACAATAATAAATAATATATGACTTTTTAAAATTTACAAATATTTATTCATTTGATTATTACAATCATTTTGGGAAGTAAGTGCTATTATTAAGTTCATTTTGCAGATAAGGAAACCAAGGTAGACAGAGGTTATTACCCAGGATCATACAGTTAAGAAATGTATGATGCTGCATTTGAATTCAGTTTTTCCTGGTTGTAGCTCTAGAACTCTATGTACTGTAGAGAAATATGAGATGTAGAATGTGCTTACTCTGTGGTATGAAAGCACAATGGACATTGTTGTTTAATATCAATTCCTCTTGAGATTTCCTGATACAGCATGCTCATTAGAGAAAAAAAGAAAGTTCACATATTTCTTGTACAACAGCTTAATTGGAGAGCAAAAAAAAATAAAGGAAAAAAAAGGGAGTCATCAAGGCACTACTTCAAAATTATTAGGACAATGTTTGATTAGATTTCAGTGATGTCATTGTCATTACAAATTGTGATATTCTAGTTGTTAAGGTGATATCATAGGGTGAAGTAGCCATGTGCCCAACTTCTCTCACAATAATAGATCTTAGGGAGGAATCTTTGATAGATTATAGGTTGGATCTAAGGGGTAGCAGAAAACTCTCTTTTGATGGGAAGGAAAGACCTGTTTAGAGATTCTTAATCTCTTTTGCTAGATCATCACACTTACTCTACTCCCTACCTTTAAGTGTTCCCTCATTTCTCTTTATACCTTCCTTCTTAGTGGTCTTGTCAGCTCTCGTGTGTTTAATGATAATATTTATGTAGTATGCCTGGTGAATATTCAAAGATTTTAAATATATTATGAGATTGACATGATAATTATATATATAATATAATAGCTGCTTAATTATTTTTTCTCTGTCTTTTCTTTCTTGTTTACATTCATCTTCCATTAAGCTGTCAAAGTGATATTCTCTCTCTCTCTCTCTCTCTCTCTCTCTCTCTCTCTCTCTCTCTCTCTCTCTCTCTCTCTCTCTCCCCTCCCCCCAAGAGACTAATTTATCCAAACTGGATAGCAAAAAAAAAAAAAAAAAACCAAACCAAAACAATAAAACAAAAAAACCCCTCAAATCAGAGAAAGTAAAAATAGGGACATATATACCAGACAATATAGGATTAATGTGCTCTCTCAGTGGCATGAAGTAACAGTTTAATCAAGGGAAAGAATCCCAGATCTCACCCAAGGGAGAGTTTCCCAAAGTGTCTAGTCTAGCAAGCTAGGGCTTGGAGAAATGAAGGAGTTTGCTAGCTCCTCTCTTGTAAGTTTTTTCTAGAGCCTTTTCCTTCAGTAATCTGAAGTAGGATTGACATTGTCCACCTTCCCCCTTAAAGCTGGAAATCAGTTCTCAAAGTGTAGAACCCAAAGATTTTGAAGAAACTTGAGATTCAAAGAGACTCAAGAGTTTGAAGAGTTCAAAGTACTCCACTCTCTCTTCAACTAATCATCATGCTGGCACAAGAAATTGACCTCTACCAATGAGGAGAGAGTTTCATACCAAAAGACTTTGGAACTCATTGTACATTCCTATCTTAAGCCAAAACTTTTTGCAGTCTCTTGCAAAGATTGGCTGGGACAAATTCAAAACCTGTAATTTTATAACGTTAACACAAGCATCACTGCTTTAAAAAATGATTTCCCTAGAATCCTAGGCAGTCAACCCTTGGGATTGTTGAGATTGAAAATAAATATGCGTTATCAGTAAATGACATAGACATGATACTATACAGAGTATGTCTTGCGAAAATGCTACAGGAACAACATCCCTAACTATATGTAGGACATAACAATGCACAACTTGCAAGAACATGCATATCCTTATTAGATAGCAATCAATCAAAAACAATAAATATGACTAACTAATAAAACAAAACTAGCTAGGTGCAGCAATAATACTTAATAGGTATTATATATATATATATTTATATAATATGTGTAAAGGCAAAGTGATAGTCTTCAAACATAAGTCTAACTCTCATCATTTCCATGTTTAAAAAAAAAGCTTCTGTGGTTTGTTCCCTGTTGTCCTTAGACAAAACATAAATACTTCTCTGTGTCATTTAAAGCCCTTATAATCAAGGGGCAGTTAGGTGGCACAGTTGATAGAGCACTGGCCCTTAATAATTACCTAGCTGTGTGGCCTTGGGCAAGCCACTTAACCCATTTGCTTTGCAAAAAAAACCTAAAAAAAAGTTCAAAAAACAAAGTCCTTACAATCTTGTTCCACTCTCCCTTTCTACACTGATTCTACATTACTCTCATTCACACCCACTACATAGGTCAGACTTATTGATCTTCATACAGGCTTGTCATTTCCCTTCTGCCTTTGTACCAGCTATGTCCAATGCCTTAAATTCATTATCTCTATCTCTTAGAATCTCTAGCCTTTTTAACTCTTCAGCTCAAATGCCATTATCTACAGAAGGGATTTTCTTTTATCAGTCCAGGTATTCAAGTTCTTTGCCAAATTACTCTGTACTTATATTTTGTACATTTTTTGTTTATTTAAGTTTGTATATTTTTTCTCTTGACAGAATGTAAACTCCTAGGAGTCAAGGATTTTTTTTTTATCTCTGTGTCTCTAATACCTTTAATGAGGAAAGATGACCTGTAACTATTCAGTATCATAAGAACTTATTGGGCCCAGAGAACTTCAATGACTAGTTCAACATCATATAGATAGTGACAGAACTGGATTAGAACCCACATCCACTGACTTTTTTTTTAAGTTATAATAGTTTTTTTTTTGCAAGACAGTGGGGTTAAGTGGCTTGCTCAAGGCCACACAGCTAGGTAATTACTAAGTGTCTGAGGCTGGATTTGAACTCAGGCACTCCTGACTCCAGGGTGGGTGTTCTATCCACTGTGCCACCTAGCCACCCCTACATCCACTGACTTTAAATTCAATGTTCTTTTTAATATGCTATGTGCCTCACACTAGCCAGGAGGTGCTTATTTCAATACTTAGTCACTTAATAAATATTTATTGGCTGACTGGATCTATGATGTCACTGACATGAGTACTACTTTTTCATGGCTTTTTTAGTAACTCTCCTGGGACTTGTCTTTGACCCTTATCTAAGTCTTCTCATAAAAGTCCTGTAAACTCCCAATGCCTAGTCCATATTAATAATTTCATAGATATATGTTTAATGGATAAATGATCCTCCTGATCCAAGCTCCTGTTTCTAAAAGAGACCATATCTTTAAAATGAAGCTGCAAGATTAGTCTGGGGATGGGAATGCAGAAGACTCAGTTCTACTTTTCCTTCCCCCACTCCCTCCTTATCGAAGCTTTCTACCTCCAAGCTATTAAAAGGAGTTGAATGGAAAAAAGCAAGTCATAGAGAAAATATTAACCAAAGAGAAGGTCAATGACTAGGGTACACACATGAGGTTTGAAATCTATAGCATCCTGCAAAAGGTAAACTGAAATCATGTGTAGACATTTAGGTTGGAGAAATTACATGTATTCTGTCATCTCCTCTTTTCTCCTGGTGCTAGTAAACATCACAATTCTCTTTCTCCTACTGATTCAACCAAATCAAGTGTTAAAGGAGGTAAAATATGGCGAGGTTGAGTCTATCTGTTACCATATTTCCTCCTGCCAGTTCAGCCCATTGAAACCAATTTGAATCTAACTCTGTCTTCCTTACTGGAATATATTACTAACTATATATTAAGGATATAGGCTTAATAAGTATTTTCTCTTTTCACAGAAACTATATTGTAGGATTTATATGTTTAATGGACCTGAAAATTTTTAAATAGGTTTTTATCCCCAAGGAAATTCACGTATAGTCTGTTTATATTCATCGTGTTTTAAGATTTTAGGGTTCTAGCAGGCATGGGGAATTGGTTAATCTCTTCCCCAAAATATGCTTTAATGATAATATTTAGACCACATGTAAAAGGTGACAGTAAGAACAATGGAGAGTATTTTGTTCTCTGGAATATGCAAACAGCCTTGTTCTTCTTTTTACATCAGGGCATATCATAATCCTTTTTCTTCCTTTTACTGAGAGTTAAATTTAGGGAAGAATCTCTATTGCTGGTATTTTTCAAAATCTCTGTGATGCCTTCTTTTATTTGTTCTCTATTGAACCCTTTGGCAAAAGACAGTGTAATCATTGTTTCTTGTCAATCTTCTTCTTTCATGAGAGAAAAGAAAAGCATGTAGAATTTTGAACTGGAGTCCTCTGAAATGAGAAGTAATAGAGAAGATGGAAAAGACAGATAAAAGATCAGTAGATTTACAGTGTAGACTAGCTACAATGCAGGAATGAGAAAATACAAAAGACCCATGGTTCAGTGAGATTAGGGTAAATCTTTAAAGGTTTGAACAACTTTTGAAACTGTCCAGCTTGCTGAGACTACACAGATTGAGTAGTGACATTATTTAGTATTCTTTCCCTAGAGCTAGGAAACTGCTGGCATTGCTTAGAATCACAATGTACAGAGAATTAGGATAAAACAAAAAAGGATAAAGGTTAGAGAGGCACAACTATACTTCAGACATCTTTGAGTAACGGAAAACATTCAGTTAAGGAAAATACCTAATAAATTCAAATTAGTTTCTCCCTGTCTTCAATTGAAACAACAGTAATTCATCTGCCTCACAACAACTCTGTGAGGTAGAGAGAATGTTATTACTCTGATTTTACAGATTGAGAGAAGGAAGGTTAAGAAAGTTGCATCTCTCTTGCCCATGATTATACTGATATTGAAGATCAGAAACTATATTTAAAAGCAGATCATTTGACACAGCTCTGTGTTCCTTCCAATAATACATGATGGATCATTCAAAAGAATTAAGAACTTAATGATTATATGGGCTAAATTAAAATTTAATAATGATTATTCTAATTTATTCTTTTAATAGATTAATATAAATTATAATTAATTCTAATATAGTAATTTAACACATGAAAATTTATGTCTTTATACCAAATAAATTGAGGTAGACTTATATTTGATATGTATAATGAGTAAGGAGCCAGTATATCATCATAGGCCAGGCTTCAGTGACTTATCCAACATCATTTAGGTACTTAGTGACATACTAGGATTTAAACTCACATACACTGATGCCAAATTTAGTGTTTTTCCTACAATGTGTCTCATATCAACTACATTCCTCTAATCCTAGTAAGATGCTTACTTCAGTATGTAAGCACTTAATAGTTTGTAATGATTGACTGAATCCATGATACCATTAATTTGGGCATTTTCTTTAATGATTTGCAATGAAATTCAATTATAATTTCTCCTGTTTAACTCTTGACCACTGTCTTCTCATAAATCTTTCATAAAATACATATCCAACTAATCATGGAAATTAGTCAAGAACCTGTATTGTTCATACTCCATGACTCATCTACTTTTTTTGAGTCATCTTCAATGTGAGGCAAATTTTCATACTTCATGAGTGAAGTCAGGAGCCAAAAAAGAGTGACTAAAGAAATGAATTCACTGATTCCAGCTTTTGTAAACTTCATATTTTACAAGCAAGAAGTTTGGAGAAATCTAAGGACATAATGGGCCTCTCAGAATAAGCTGATCACTTGAAATCTCATTCTCATGCTATATAACAGCTTTTAGATACCAACAGCTTTCAGCCAACTCTCTTAGCCTCCTCTCCCCTCTGATAGGAGGAGCACTAAACTCCTTCCATAGCTTTCCTTCAAAGGAAGCACAGATATGAACTTAACAGCTAACACTTCAGTTTCTATCTCTATTGTTGCTTGGTTTTGAACTTCATGAAAGGCAAAGACTGTGTTTCTTTTCTTTACTTATTTACTCAACAGTCCCTGCCACATAGTAGGCACTTAATAAGTGTTTATTGAATTGAATTAAATTGGTTTGAGACTCAATTAAGTCAAGATTTACAATGGCCTTATACAGTAGAAGTGCCCCAGGGGATTCCAATGGAGGAGAAAATTGGAATTCTAAATTCTAAATTCAGTTTGGGCTGATCAGTGTGGATAGGCCAGTATTTGCTAGAATATTCTCATTAGCCATCAGGGAACCTAACAAATCTGTTTAATGGTTGAGGTTATGCAATAAGAAATTCACAGGGAAGAGTTTATTTTTCTTTATTGAAATACTATCCTTCTGGGGGCAGCTAGGTGGCATAGTGGATAAAGCACCGTCCTTGGAGTCAGGAGTACCTGGGTTCAAATTTGGTCTCAGACATTTAATAATTACCTAGCTGTGTGGCCTTGGGCAAGCCACTTAAACCCATTTGCCTTGCAAGAAAAAAAAATTAAAAAAAAAGAAATACTATCCTTCTTGGAGAGTTGTAATGAGGTAAAAGTCATTGAGAGGTTTCTGAACAAAGCCAAAAGTATAGCCATGAAGCTCATGAAGTCAGATGGATGATGTGCCTTGAATGTCTTTTACCTTATAGTAAAGAAGAATTTAGCATCTTCGTGGTGTAATAGATAGAGGAATGGGCTCAGCTTAAGGGAGAAACAATGCAATTCTGCCACTGAGCAACACTTGCTTATCCTTGATATGTCTCTGACAATTTCCTAGGATTCATCTACTAAACCACAATTTTGCTTTTTTTTTTTTTGGTCTATGAAAGTACACATTGGATGCCCAATGGTGATGAAAAAATTGGATTCATCATGGATTAAATGATAATTATATTTAAAAATTGTTTTATTTGCAGCAGTGGGGCTGAGTGACTTGTCCAAGGCCACACAGCTAGGCAATTATTAAGTGTCTGAGGCCAGATTTGAGCTCAGGTCCTCCTGACTTCAGGGATGGTGCTCTATTCACTGTGCCACCTATTGTCCCCAATACATATATTTAATAAATTAAACTTTCAAAATTATAGGTTATTATACTCTATCGTATTTATGTCTTTGTTGTTTTTTAGTATGTTTGTCAATTTGTGACCCAATTTGGGATTTTCTTGGCAAAGGTACTGCAATGGTTTGTCCTTTCCTTCTCTAGATCATTTTATAGATGAGGAAACCGAGACAGAATTAAGGGACTTGCCCAAGGTCACACATACTCAGTGTTTCAAGTTGGATTTGAACTAGGCTTCCTTACTTCAGACCCAGTGTTCTATTCATTGTGTCACCTAGTTGCCCACACATTTATGTTGCCCATTGCCACACATCAGTCAGGAAATAAGCATTTATTAATGATACTATGCCAGGCATTGCTAAACTCTTAGTGATCTTCATTTCTTGCTTAAACATCAGATGTAGATTTTTAAGTAAGGACCTTGGGATCTGGAATCATAGATTTAGAACTGGAAGGGAAGTAGTTACTGAGACCAGAGGTGGAAAGCAAGGCTCATGGGCCCCACTGTTACCTGGAATGTAGAGTGTTGACCCAACTAGATGAAAATGTAATTGGAAAGTAATTAAGAATGGAATAAAGCTGAAATGACAGGCAAGCTTTTCCCTTACATTTTAGTGTAACACTATTATTTCCCTCTTAGATGTTATTTCACTCCAGTCTAGATTAGTCTACCTCCTCAGGTAGATGATTAATAATATGGTGGTAGGTAGATGTTCCTACTTGCACTAAGGGTAGGCAGATGTTTCTGTTTGTACTAAGCAGAATGAGGGCACATTACTGAATGGAACAATGCAGATGAATTCTTTTGTATTCTAGAGTCTGACATATTATATTTCTTTCATTAGAAGTGAAAGAGGCAACATGACTAACAGGGCTAAAAACTTTTGAGTAAAGCACTTCTGTGGTCACTAACTTTTGTCCTGATCTTCATTGCTTTCCCTAATCTCCAATAAAGCTTTTTTTCCTCATCTCACCATTGACAAGAATACTAACATCTCTCTTTGAGCCATTGTGAGTGGCACCTTACAACAATAACCCTGAAGAAATCTGTGCCTTATACAAAAGAAATGATGACATCTTTCTTGCTTGCATTCACCTACATGCCCACTTAGTTCAACTCTGATTTTCTGTGGGGATGTATAAATTTCACAATTTGCACAATGGCTATTACTTATCTGTTGAGTGGATTTGACAAAAACACATACAAGATGACTAAGGCTCCTTGAGTTCTTGTAGAACAGAGGCTGTAGCAATTTATAGTGTTATATTCTAAAGATTTTTGATTTATTCAAGTTATATCTTTGTAGCCTGATGTGTAGAAAGGATAAAAAGACTAGAAGAATTAGGTTTTAGTGTAGGAGTGGATCTGTTAGCTTTGTGACTAAGGACAATTCTCAGTTTCCTCTGCTGTAAAACTGGCATAAAGAAATTAGGATTCCTAAATTCATAAGATTGTTGCAAGAATAGAACTTTGTAGGATTTAAGGTGCCCTAAAAATTTGATCAATTATTAGTTGAATCTAAAATATTCTGCCAAATGTTTTTCCGTTTTTGATTTTGAAGAAGGTGATGTCTTGACTTTCCATGAACTGTATTTAGGTGAGTCAGAATTGCAAAAAGATGTCAGGCTCACTTTCTCATCCAGAGTCACTGAGGTCCAATGATAAGACATATGTCATGATAACTAGCAATGACTGAGTGGATGTCTTTGGAGTCTTTGAAGTCTAACCAACCTCAAAGGACATTACCAAATCTGTTTCAGTTACCAATAATGGCTGTTGGAACAAATTGTTCTCATCTGCCCATTCTACCATATGAAATCTTCATGTGCTTGGGATAGACTTCCTTCTAACTCACTGATGGATTTAAGGCTTATTGATTACCCTCAACTTGGTTTAGCCCAACTGCTGAAATGTTTTTACTGGGAGGTGGCTGCTGTTCTTGCTACTTGGAGCCATAGATGAGAATTGCTTAGCAAGTGGGCACCTACAGAGCATGAGCAGCCAGGAAAAGGGCACAACAAACCTTTACAACAGAGATGCTAGTCCTCCTTGAAAACATAGAAGATGCTTAATAAGTGGTTGCTGAATTCAGCAAAATGTTAGTTCTGTCTAGGCTTTATGGAACTCTAGAAATATTACATGGAAGTATCATGCAATTTAAGGTCCACAAATTTTTACTTCTTACCCCTACCCCAGTTCATTTTTTTTGGGGGGGGTGAAATTTAAAAACACACCCTACCCTGAATAGTTTTCTAGAGTTTTTCTTTTCACCTCATTCCCACATATTTTTTTTTGTCGTGATAAAGAAGACTGATAAAACTTACACCATATCAGTGATATAGGGATCTCAACCCAGGCATTTGACTGGTCTGAAAGCAAATACTGGTTAGTTCATTGACACAAAGAAGTAACTTAAAAAAAACCAGAATATATTATATATTATTCATCTGAGTTAATGTCACTTCCAAAGAGTTTTGAATTTGCTTCCAGGGAGTATTTGGGATCCAATCCAATCCAATCCAATCCAATGCACATCTAATAGTGCCTTCTATATGCCAAATACTGCTAAATAGTAGAGAATTTTGTTGTTTATTCATTTTTCACACTTGTCAGACTCTTCATGATCCCTTTTGGGGTTTTCTTGGCAAAGACACTGGAGTGGTTTGCCATTTCCTTCTCCAACTCATTTGAGTCCAACAGGGTTAAGTAGTTTGTCTAGGGTCACATAGCTAGAAGGGCTGGAGGCTGGATTTGAGCTCAGGAAGAACCTAGCTGCAGTACCTAGCTGCCCAAACACTAAGGAAACAATTAATAAAATGCAATTAATAAAAGGAAAGATAGTGCCTGCTCTCAAGGAGCTCACAATCTAATGGGGTTGAGAGGAAGCAGTACACAAAAGGAGAATGGAAAGCAGGGAGGGGTGGGGAAAATAAATGTAGGAACTGAAATCAGGGAAAGGATCAGATGCAAAGTTTAGTGAGCAACCCTTTATGAAAAGCATTGAGAGAAATTTGGGAACTTGGGGCTCTGTCCTCTAGTCCTCCAATCAGAGGGGAGAGGGGACTGAGGGAAGTGAAGTCAATCAAGGATTGAATGAACAATATGGTAATGTCAAACCCAGAAAATAAATGATCAAAAATCCATAGAAGTTCTACACCAGCTTTTAAACTTTGAAAAATTGAAAAATATAATAAAATCCAAGAGCTAACAATAGTGGCTAGAAGCAAAATACATTCTTTATTCTCCTGGAGGCTTGTTTGGGGTCTGCTCTAGGACTGAACAGATGGAAGTTCTTGATAAATAAGCCTTGATACATATAGTTCTGAGTAGATAAAGAGCTGTGAAAAGTAACAGTAACAATGAGGAAAGTTTACTTAGTGAAAATAAATTCATGACCAGGACATGGTTCATGCAGGTCCTGTCTCAGGGATCACCTGGAGCTGGTATGAAACAATTCTGTGATTAAGCGTCACTAGAGTTCACCCAGAGGGTGAGCACAAAGAATTGATGTTATGCCAAGCTCAGGGCATAATTTACTTGCTGGGTCTTAGCTCTGGAAAACAGAATGTTTCCTCATAGTAAACAAGGAAGAGGGAAAAGACAGGGGTAGTCTTGGCATGGGGGATCCTGACAATGATGAGATTAGAAGTAGAGAGCTTAGTTTGCAAGTCTCACAATCCCTATGTCCCTATCTGTGGAGATGAAACCTGGATAATATAGCCCAATACAAAATTCAGTTTGGATTTATTAGGACAATGTTATCTTAAACTACACAACAAAAATAGAAAAAGAACCCCAAAATGCTATTGGAATTGACCCTGATGCATCTTCTGTCTTTACCAGAGATCTAATTCTGAGGTATATTCAAAACAGGTTTTTCATTTTAAAAATTATGACTTCCTAGACTCCAGTTCAAATATTACTAGACTAATATACTATGATTAGGTGGGATTTATACCAGGAATGTAGCATTGGTTCAATATTAGGAAAACTACCAGTATAATTAACTTTATCAACAATAAAATTAGCAGAAATAATATTTCAACAGATGCTGAAAATTTTAATAAAATACAGCGCTCATTACTATTAAAAACACTAGAGAGCATAGGAATAAAAGTTTTCCCTAAAATGATAAGTAGTATTTATCTAAAACCATCAACTAGAATTATATGTTATAGGGATAAAAGCTAGTAGCATTTCCAGAAAGACCAAGGATGAAACAAGGATGCCCATTTTCACCATTATTATTCAATATTGTATTAGAAATGTCAGCTTTAGGAGCAAGAAAAGAAAAAAGAAATTGAAGGAATTAGAATAGGCACTGATAACAAAACTCTCACTCTTTGCAGATAGTATACTTGGAGAATCTAGAAAATCAACTGAAAATTACTCAAAACAATTAAATAACTTTAGCAGGATATAAAATAAACCCACGTAAATTACCAGAATTTCTATATATTACCAACAAAGCATAGCAGAAAGAGACAGAAAGACAAATTCCATGTAAAGTAACTAGGAAACACAAAATACTTGGGAGTCTACCTGCCAAGACAAACTCATAAACTATATAAAAAAATAGCAAAACACTTCACATAAATAAAACCAGATCTAAATAAATGGACAATTGTCAATAGCTACTGGGTGGATTGAGCTAATATAATAAAAAAATTATGACTGTCTTTCTGTAAACATTCCTCTTTTGGGTCCTTATGTGCTTCTCTCAATTTAATAACTTTGATTAAGGGATATAAACTATATCACTACCATAATGAGTATTTGTCTTTTTCTTCTCATCTAATTCCATCATTTTATGAATGAGCCTAAGTAACTTGACAAATATCACATAGAAAATCATTATTCGAAGTTGAATTTGAACTCATTGAGAGTCAATGCTCATTTCACTGTACCCTTTCTGCTTTCATACTCATAGTTGGCCTATTGACTTATCTCAGGGAGTTGTAAGGAACTAAATTTTCTCTTTCCACTTTTCCCATTACTTTGATCCTTCTAAATCTATTCCTTACCAGTATCTGTGACCCTTGATCTCTTCCTTCCTTGTTCTTTTAATTTTTCTTCTCTCACCTCTTATTGATCCCTATCCTATGACTAGTCATTTCAAGGATACACTTGTCTTTCTGTTTAGAGAAAGCTTCTGTTTAGAGAAGCTTAAGCTTAATGCTGTCAAACTTCCCTTGTTTCTTTCTATTTCTCCGTGTTTGACTGAAAGTTGCTAAAGGATACCATGAAATTGTGCAAACTGGTTCCTCTACAAGTGTGTGCTATCGTTAACTGGATCTTTACTTCATAACCTTCCTTTTATTCTTTTTTCTCTCTCTCTAGTGTATTTCCCAGAGAAATTGTCCCTAATATTCTTCTCCTTTCTTCAAATCTCCTCCAATTCTAAGTTTTTTTCTGGGATCAAATATATAATTCTTTATTTAGCATTTAAAATTTCATAGTCTATTTCCTTTTTTCTTTTCTGATCTTCTTAGTCTTTATTCTCCCTCTTCTACTTTGTGGTTCAGTAATGTGAATCACATCTGTCTATTTGTTGTTCCTTTAGCATAATATGCCATCTTCCTTTCACTTCTGTCCTTTAGAATCTTGTTTTCCATTCAGATTCAGTTCAATTTCCACTTTCTGTGGGAGGTCTTTTATTTCCTCCAGTTCTACTTTCTCCAGGTTTTTAACCATAGTACCTGTGCTTATTTTTTATTTTTTTTTCTTCCTTGTTTTCAGTAGATGGTTGCACTTCCTGACTATAGAAAAGACTAAGACTATCTGCCATGTGTGGCTCTGGGTCCTTTATTCATCCCAGTAATCCTTTTGTGTTAAATCCTCTACTAAGCCTATTTCTTTTTCTTGATCCCATGATTCTATCTTTTCCCTGATCCATTACTCTCTTCTCTATAATGGATCTTTAATTCTTTTTTTTTGTTATTGATTTCTTGCTTTGTTTCCAAACATGCTAAGGTCTTGCCTAACCTAAAAAAAAAAAAACATTCCCTTGACCCTAGTCTACCCTCAATCCATCATTATGTCACTCCCCTTTCCTTCTCTGCTACATATCTAAAAGTAGTCTCTACTTGTTTCCTCTTCCTCTAATTCCTTTAAAATTTTTGCATCCCATCTTCATCTGCAAGATTCAATCAAAATAGCTCTCTACAGAATAGCTAATATATACATAGATATTTCATTTACATATGTATATATCTTGTCCTAATCTCTCCTCAAGATTTTCAGTTCTATATATCTAACTGCTTTCAGAATATCTTCCCTCCAAATGTCCTTCTGATAACTCAAAATCAACTTATATTCAAATAAATACATCACTTTCCCTTGTAGATGTCTACCTAATTTTATAGTTTTTAGAATGATGTCATTATTCTCTTAGTCACCCTGGCTTGTAACCTTGGAATCATTTTGATTCTTCCTTTTTATTAGCCATCTAATCACTTCAGGAGTTCTGCCATGACTTTGCTATTATGATCTAGGCAAGAAAATCTAGATTCTAGAATCTTAGCAATATTACTAGATTTAGAGTTTGAAGACTTGCAGACTTCCAGTTTTGCCTACTATTTATCAGCAATATGATTTTGGGAAATACAAATCACCTCTCTGAACTCACACTTTTCTCATCTATAAAATGTGGATAATAAAACTTGTAATATAGCATTATAAGAGGAACAAATGAGAAACTACATATAAATTAGGTTCAGGGTCCATAAATATGTTCATTATTATTGTTTAAGTGCTTTTAAATGAATATTCATTAAAAGAAAATGGGTGGAGGGAGGATGATAGGATAGGCAACCACACTAGTCTAGATTGGGTAAAGTAGTTATCAAAGGCAATCTGCTACAAGAAAAAGAATCTAGGTGGGTCCTTTGACATCTCGAAACTGTACTAGACTACATAAAATCCCACGTGTATATGTACAGAATGGGGAAGCTATGTCTAGGAAAGAATTCCAATAAAAATATCAGAACATTTTAATAGAATACAGGTTTAGTATGAGTCAATGTTATGGTATAATATTCCAAACAGGTGGAATAATGTTAAGCTACAACAATAGTATTAGAAATATAGGGCCCAGAACTAGAGGTATATGTATGTGTTTGTATTTTTTTTTTTTGTGTGTGTGTGTGTGTGTGTGTGTGTGTGTTGTGTGTATGGGGGTTAGATAGTATCTTTGCTCTCTTCCCTTGTCGGTCCACATGTAAGAGATTGTGTTCACTTTTATGTATTATGTTGGAAGACTTAAAAAGAAAGATCATATCCATAGGACAGCATTCATAATGGTGAGAGGAATTTGATACTATATCATGCAAGAATTTGTTCAAGGAAATAGGAATATTTAGTTTTGTGAAGAAAGCTAGAGGAGAAATGAGAGTCTCTACAAGTAGCTGAAGGGTTATCCTGTGGAATAGGTATTGTATTTGTTTGACTTCAGAGGGAAGAACTGGAATTGAAGTATGGAATTCAAGATAAAAAACACTTTAGTAATAACTAAATAACTGTTCCTTAGTGGAATGAACTGTTTGGAAGGTAAATAATTCTGCTAAGCTGAATACAAAGACTTTAAGTCTTTAAATGGAGGTTGGATAGAACTGATAATAGATACTATAGAGAGGTCCCCTTCTCTGACCAGGATGTCCAAAGATAAGACTAGATACTATCTGAAGTCTTTTATTAATCTTTGTTAAAAAATAACAACAAGTAGGAGACACATGGATGCATGTGACCATTGTCACCTGCCCTGACCTTAGAGTTCTAATTTGGTATTATATACAATTTCTCCAAGCATTGATTGTACAGTCAGTTCTCTCAATTATTTGACCTAATGGAAGGGAGCATTACTGTGGTTAATATAAACCATTAGATTGTTTTCCTTGGTATTTTTCTCATTTCACCAACAACGTCATATCTTCAGTGACAGGGAACAAATAGGAGAGAGGAGCTATAAAGACATTCCACAGTAAGAATCATTGGAAGGGGGTGGGACAGAGGAATCAGCATTTGTCAACAGAATCAGCTGAAAAAAGTGAGTTTGTGAGCATGGTGAATGAAATCATCTTGATGAACACAAAATAATGAACTGTTCTACATACAGCAAAAAAGAGCAGAGCAAAAATTCAATTCAGGGACCATGGTGGTTAGGGCAAACATCCTTTGTTCTCTAATATTGCCAGTAAACAACATTTGGGGCACTTGATTAATGAAGGTTTTCTTGATTTGCCCAGTTGTAAGACCTATCCAGACCAATACAAACTTTCCTCAACTTCTTGCTATGTTCTTTATTTATAGTTTTTGTGTTTCTTAATCTATGTGCACACTGTATGATCACCAGAGGAATGGAAACTTCATGAGGGTAGGAATTATATATATCATAGCATCAGAGATTTGGAGCTGGAAGAGACATTAGAGGTCATCTAGTTCATCATCTTTTTATACAAATAAATAAACCAAGATTTAAGGGAGTTAAATTATTTGCCCAAGGTCATCTACAAAGTCCCAGAAGTGAGATTTGAGCCCGGATCCTTTACCTCCAGGAGCAATATACTCTTTCCATTGTACCAAATTTAATTTTTATTTTTTCATTCTCAGTACCTGACACAGTGCCTGATAAATTAATATTGATGATGAATTAAATTGACCTGAGTATATCCTTTATCTGTTTTCATTTCCCCTTTTTATATTTCATTTCTAGAAAGTATGGATACATATTTTCCCTCTTCTAATATGTGTTTTATTTATGTCTATTTCCCTGTGTGAGTATTTATGATTGTGTTTGTGTGTGTGTGTGTGTGTGTGTGTGTGTGTGTGTGTGTGTGTGTGTGTGTATGTGTGTGTGTGTGTATTGAAGTCAAAGACTTGGGATGGGAAATGTGTATTTGTATTTGTTATCATTTTGTAAAAGAGAATGATTTCTTTATTTTTCTTTTTCTCTTGCAGTCCACAAACACTCCAGCAGTAGTTTATAGTATTGACACAATAATATAGTCATATGATTTTCCTATTATATTATCAATCAATTAATTGGTTAATCAACAAATATAATACATGTCAAACTCTGTATTAGGTACTGATGATACAAAGAAAAAAAGTTCTTGCCCGCCCTCGAAGAACTTACATTGTCTCAGAGGGAAGACTGACAATTAGGTAGGATGAACTATGGACTATTTAGTGTAGGAGAAATTACCAGTGACTGTATTGGGGTCTGTGGTGGGTGCTATTATTGAGGAAATGAATAGCAGTGAGAAATCATAGCAACTTTAAAGAAGAGTATGCCAATCAGAACTTCAAAGATATGTGTGTGTGTGTATCTGTGTGTTTGTGTTTTAATAACTCCCTGCATGTATCTGACACACCTGATCTTTTAGAACAAGGGGAAAGGTTCTATTTGGTTAAAAAAGAGGTAATGGGGAAAAGCTGCTGTTTCATGAGGTTTCTCTCTATCCTTCATCACCACTGGCAGAATATTTTTTAGTCAAGCATAATAATAGTGCCATTGCCTAGGTTTCTCTTTTTTAAGCGATATTTCAGAGTGAAAATAGTTAGAAAATAATGGATTTGGCCCCTGTCAATAACATGGATGCAAGGAAGTCAAGTAAATATCTTTTAAATTTATTTCATTTAAACCCATGATTTCATGGGATTATAAGAAACTGAGGAATTTTGTTTAGCAATGCAGACTATATCCTAGACAGTTGGCTCTCTAAGGTCAAATAATTCAAGGTCAAATAGCCATTATGTATACATTTCAAGACTTGAACTCAGGTCTTCCTGATTTGAAAGCTAATTCTCTATCTACTCAACCACTTTATTTCTATTTTTAAAACTCTACACATAGAAATTAGAGTTATTTCTGTGAAATCAACATGAAACTCTAGATTATATTTGCCTTACTTTCTTTATTTTGGGACCCCCTGGAAATTCTTTGGCAAAGTTGAGGTCTTCAACTCTCCTCTGCCCCTTCCCCTCAAACAAAACCAAACTGAATCAAACAAACAAAAATTGATATACTTGTACTTGGAAACTCATATAAATGAATGAAAAATTTTTGAGGTACATAAAATGAAACTGAATGGCTCAATAGTATTAGAATATTTGTCAAACCCTAAACAGCCTCAACATATTTCTAGTATTTTTGCATTCAATTTTTTCATTTACTAGAGACTACATTTTGTTGTGTCACATGCCCAAATATCTCTAATGGCCTTAAAGGTGGTTCCATTTCAAGATTCCCTTCTTCATAGGAACAACCTTCTAAATCCTAATCTTTCCTTTCCTAAGGAGATATACTTCTTTTTTTTTTTTTTTTGAGTGGGGAGTGAGGGAGATTATTCCCATGAATATTCTTTCTCCAGTCTCAGAGGAAATGCAATTGTAGAATGTACCACTATTCAATAGGAATCTTAGTCTATTTTCTCCATACTCAGGTTTAGTATTCTCTGAGGGTATACCATTCTCCCTGGGGAGAGTCACATTTAATTAAGAACTCATGAACATGAACAGCAATCTAGCAAAAAATAAAGCAGAGTATTCCATGTGATATTAACAATATTTCTGACATCTATTTTTCAAAGTTCCAAGGAGTTAATATTTTGAGGCATCTACATTAGAAATGAAGTCATAGAGCTCTCCCTATGGTGCCTCAGCATGACTTTGGTACTTAGGAAATAGTCAGTATCTGAACTATTTGTAGTAAAATTTGCAGGCATCTTTAGCTTTTATTATATCTATATGAGATTTGAAATGATTTTTAGTGAACTAATAATGTATCTGGATTAAATATTCTATGCATCCTTATCTATTCAAGGAAGAATTTCTACTTATGATCTCTCAAGTTTGGAGCTGTTTATTTTTGTTAAGCAAAATGTTGATGTGATTTGGGGCCTTTTAGGTTTACCATAAAGATATTTGTGACACAAAGTCATAGTTCTAGATCTTTAGCTCTCCTTGGTTTGATAATAGCTATGATGATACTGCAATATTTCAGTAAATCTATGATGTCATTGATTTGAGTACTTCTAATGATACAGATCACAACCTAGCCACACATTCTTATCCTGTAAGGCTCTTTTTTATATTCTCACAAAGTCTCAATAGTGGATCCAACCAATAAACTTTCTCCAGATCTTTTATCATTATGTAGTAATTGAAATGCTTGTTATCATTTATGTTTGATATGCAGTGAACGATACAGGTCTTTGGCTTATTTAAAATTTTGATTCTATAGACATTGTGGTATCCACAACAATATAGCATCATTGAAAGAATATTATATATATATATATATATATATATATATATATATATGTATGTATGTTGGTTTTTGCAAGGCAATGGTGTAGTGACTTGCCCAAGGTCACACAGTTAAGTAATTATTAAGTATCTGAGGCTGGATTTGAACTCAGGTCCTCCTGACTCCAGGGCCAGTGCTCTATCCACTGCACCACCTAGCTACTCTGAAAGAATAATTTTTTAAAAAGATTGTGTTTTGTTTTATTTCAGAGAAGTTTTGATACTATAGATAATAATGTATAATTTCTCAAATTCAATCCAACCTGCTTTTTTATGTTTTCAAGTCTGGGTCCAGATCATAAGTTCTAGCCAATGTCTAGATTTATCTATCTATCTATCTATCTATCTATCTATCTATCTATCTATCTATCTATCTATTTATATATTTACATACATATATAGTCCAAGTGAATAGTCTGTCCAACCAAATTACACATTAAAGGCTAAGCTATAGTCATTCTTTATTCACTTGATGATTTTCCTTGTATGAATTATTAGGATGAAGTTTTTTTGGATCTAATTAATGAGATCATAGTAGTCCAGTACCTGATAAAACTGGCATAGAAGCAGCCATAAGCTGAAAAATCTAGAGAACTTCATATTTGAAGGAAATCTTTCATATTTTTCTTTCTGTGACAGTGGCAAACAACTTTATTAAATGTATATAACTATATCTATATCATCTATATCCATATCATATCTATATCCATATCCATATCTATATCCCTGTTTTATTCCTTATTTGATCTTGATAATAAGCATCACAAAATATGCCATTGCCCAAAAGAAAACATGTTACTTTTAGTTTAGAGTTGTGCATGATTCAATTTGATGTTTGAAAAGAACAAATTTATGAAAGTGTGTGTGTGTGTGTGTGTAAAAGTGTGTACAATCTTCTGTATTTCTAATACTAAGAGCTGTATCCTGCCTCCTGTATGATATCATCTTCCAATCGTGCTTCCTGAGCTGCTACTTTTCAGCTTCCTTTTAGTCACAAACAATGGGATTACCTTTGCTCCTTTCTGTTCGACTCCATCCATTATGTATACTATTACTATATTAGTCTCCCTAATTAATAATTTTAAATGCATCACCCCCTCCCATACTCAAGGATCTGTGATGATTTTCTATCATTTATCTGGGACAAATCCACATTTGTCAACTGGATATTTCTACTAGTTGACACCATTTTTAGGCAAAGCACATAGGTATTTTATTTTATATATATGAAAAATATAGGCATATATATATATATATATATATATATGTAAAATGTCTATCTAGCTATATCATTCACTGTACTACTTCAGGCATGGTGTATCTATCAGTAACTTTCTCCTCCCTTTCCTTCTCTTTAAACATATATACACATGTGCTTTTTCTTTTATCTGGAATGTTCTTTTTCCTTCTCTTTGCCAATCACAAATATGAATGGAGTATGGCTACACTTTCTGGTCCAACCCAGTCAATGCAATGTCAGTGTGAAGTAGAATTAGATTGACAGACTTGGTGGGCAATTATGGAGTTGGACTTCTTCCCTCCATTATGAGGTTAAAGATGGAAGACAGGGTCTTGAGGAAACCTACTTTTATGACTTTGTGAAAGAACTAGTTATGTAGGAAAGTATGAAAAGAAGTCAGGAGTCCTACCTTACAGGCCTAACCTACTTACCTTAGAAGTTTGGGAAAGGTATTGCTCACCTCTAGAGTTTTATTTTTATGTACGTAAAATGAGGAAATCTGATTTGATCTTTCAGTTCTGATAAATTCTGTAAAATTATGTGCACTATAATGCAATCTACCTAGAAAGTGCTTAATAAACAATTTGCTGAATGAATGAAAAAAAAATCTGAAGACTGTAGATCAAATCTTGCTCTGGTCATAGACCAGATATTTCAGGAAACAAAGGAGATTAAGAGGAGTTAGATCTGTTGCAGAGTTCAATTAGATTCAGTTTAAATTATAATTATTAAGTACCCACTAAATATAAACTGAGGGTTCTCAGAACAGTTTGTTTTTGAGTAAAAGTATAATCATCCAGCTATTTGGATAAAACTCTCTCTTTGATAAAAACTACGGGGAAAATTGGAATTTAGTATGGAAGAAACTTAGATTAGACCAACACCTCACACCCTATACCAAGATAAGATCCAAATGGATTCAGGATTTAGACATAAAAAAAACAACACTATAAGCAAATAAGAAGATCAAGGACTAGTTTGCCTGTCAGATCTACAGAAAGGAGAGCAGTTTATGACTAAGGAAGAGATGGAGAACATCACTAAAAACAAACTAGATGATTTTGATTATGTTAAAGTAAAAAGCTTTTGCATAGACAAAACCATTGTAACCAAGATCAAAAGAAATGTAGTAAACTGGGAAACAATCTTTACAACTAATGTTTCTGACGAAGGACTCATTTCTAAAATATACAGAGAACTGAGTCATATTCATAAAAAAAAGCCGTTCCCCAGTTGAGAAATGGTCAAAGGATATGCAAAGGCAATTTACAAATGAGGAGATCAAAGCAATCCATAGTCATATGAAAAATTGCTCTAAATCATTATTTATTAGAGAAATGCAAATTAAAGCTTCTCTGAGGTACCACTTCACACCTCTCAGACTGGCCAACATGACAAGAAAGGATAATGATCATTGTTGAAAGGGTTGTGGGAAATCTGGGACACTATTACATTTTAGTGGAGCTGTGAACTCATCCAACCTTTCTGAAGAGAAATTTGGAACTATGTCCAAAGGGCAACAAAAAATGTGCAAACCCTTTGATCCAGCAATACCACTACTGGGTCTATACCCTAAAGAGATGAAATATCACTTATACAAAAATATTCATAGCAGCCCTATTTGTGGTGGCAAAAGTTTGGAAATTAAGTAAATGTCTTTCAATTGGGGAATGACATAGCAAATTGTGGTATTATGTATGTCATGGAACACTATTGTTCTATTAGAAACCAGGAGGGACAGGATTTCAGGGAAGCCTAGAGGGATTTGCATGAATTGATGCTGAATGAGATGAGCAGCACCAGAAAAACACTGTACACCTTAACAAGGGGGCGATGATCAACCTTGATGGACTTGCTCATTCCATCAGTGCAACAATCAGGGACAATTTGGGGCTGTATGCAATGGAGAATACCATATGTATCCAGAGAAACAACTGTGGAGTTTGAACAAAGATCAAGGATTATTTACTTAAAATTTAGGAAAAAACTGATATCTTATTGTCTTATCTTGCTATCTTTTATACTTTATGTCTCTTCCTTAAGGATTGATTTCTCTCTCATCACACTCAATGTAAAGACTGACAAATTACTTTCTGTGGGGGGTGGGAGAGGGAAGTAAGATTAAGGGAAAAATTGTAACACTCAAATAAAAATCTATAATAAAAGTATAAGCAGAAAATTTTAATGGATACTAATAATAAATGGCTTTATAGAATTGCTTTAACATTTGCAAGGCACTTCATGCATATTATATAATTTGAATTTCACAACTCTGTTAGAAGTTCATTACAGGAATTATGAGTCTCGGAGGGATTAAATGATGTATTCATAGTCATAAAACTAGTAATTGTCAGTGGCAAGATTTGAACCCAATCCTTTCCACTTCAGGTATGGTGTTTTATTTTCTAAGTCAGGTTGCTTCACTAATTTTTAGATTTGGAAGAAAGAAACAAAGGCAGAAATTAGAGACATGTCTTTTATTTTCTACCAGACTTGTCACTTTTCATATAACTTTATTAAAAAAAAAAGAAGCATCTCTGCCATTAGAAGTATCTGGGTCTGACCCAGACTGCATGACTTTTAAATCTTTCAATAAAAATTTATTGAATCCCAGTTATATTCAAGTCATTGTATCAGGTTCTGTGTTCTCATGGAGCTGTGTAGTAAATGAGATCTCTAGTCAACATCTGAATATCAAGACTAGAGTCTGAACTAGTGAAACAATTAAATGACATTATTAGTTTCTTTCAGCTATTTTTTTGGGAAGCGGGGGTTTCACTATTTGGGGCTATGCTCCTGACTTCATCCTACCATTTTAAAAAGTATAGCAGTTCCTGAAAGGCAGGCTAGTCAAAGAAAAAAGAAGAGAAAAAATCTTTTCTAAGTAAAGAAAAAGTTCTGAGACCTTTAAGTGTCAAGGTGATGACTGAATTAGAGGGAGATGAGCAATTCAAATGCTCACCCTCATCAATCTCACTCAGGCAGGAATGGAAGACAGATCATTTCACTTAGAGACAGGACTACACCAGTCCTAAGAGACAGGACAACAATGATGCCAAAGTGACAAATGCAATTCCAGATGCCAGAATGCTCTGTCATCTGCCACCTGAGCCAACAACCTGACAAAGAAATAGGAAAGGAGAAAAAGTAGAAATAGAAAGATTCACTAAAAGAACCTTGAAAAATCAAATCTTTTGCTCAAGGGGTTTCTTTACTATTTAATTTCAATTTGATATAAATTCTAGGAGGCTTACAGAGATTGAGATCTAGAAGGGAGATTAACAGATTAAATCTAGTCCCTTCAGTTTACAATGAATGGAATGGAGGTCTAGAGCCTAAGTGACTTGTTCAAGATCACACAGATGTTAAGTAGCAGAGCCAGGATTCAAACCTATCACCTCTATTCCAGATCCAGTTCTCAGCACTGCATCAGGCAGTTTAAAAAATACCATGTGTTCTTGCATAACCATTTGATTCAACAGCTTTTTTTTTCTTGAGTGGGATCAGAAATGAAGAAAGAAATATAAAATAATTTTACAGTTGAATATCTTGCTTGTACTCAGGATCATTACATGAAATATAATTTCTGTATCTGTCCAATATTCAGTTATCTATCATTTATATATATCAGTGTATAAAATCTTTGTCATATTGAGCTCCTATATGTCAGAAGCCTTCTGCCTTTATTGGAATTATATTTGCTTTTCCAGTCAAATTTTGGAATTATATGATATTTCTCTTTAGCGATCTTCCATTTTTTGGGGGGGATACCTTTTGGGATACCTTTTCTGAGATACCTTGGATACCATGTCCCTTCCATTCTCCTGACTTTTCCTGACTCTCTTGTATTAACAAAGTCACTTCGCTTCCTTGGCCTTCAATTACTTCTTCTGTAAAATGAGATGGTTGGAATAGAAACCCCTATATCTAAGATTATATAAATTTAAAATTCATCTCAGAAAACTTCATTTTATCACAACATAACCACATTTTCAATAGTGGTAAGTTCCCACTGCTTGAATGTGAAAGTCTGAAATTCCTATCTAGACGTTTGAGATTTCTCATACAAAAGTTCCATCAATTAAAACATCCACTCTGAACAATCAAAATTGCCTTAAGTATATAGTGAGAATATATAATATTTATGAAAGGTACTTAGATTTGACTACACAAATACTTTTTACAATCTTAGCTTTCCTCCTTCAAAGAAAAGAAGATTTCAGGAAAATTTGATCTGAGGAGGGCAGTGTATACTTATGAGTGGAAAACAATCTAAGCACATAGCAAAGGAAATGGGTCTCAGTGAGGAATGTCTGTTAGTTCAAAGAGAAAGAAGGGTTATGGTCACCACTGTCTTGGCTGGTTTTGAAATGTATCTGACATAATCAAAAGTACAAAAGGACTAAAGAGAAAAAAAAATCTGAGTTCTGTCAGCTTTTCTATCAGGAGAATAGACTATCTGCTTGTCACAAAGCTGTTTTGTATGGCTTCCTAACAGCATTTCCCTAAGCCTATTTCTTAATGCAGTCAAATCTGAGAGATAATGAACTCTCCCTGAAGACCTTCCTTAAAGAACAGTGAACAAATTTTTAAAGTATTATCTATATTGACTACATGTTTAATAGAAATGCATAGCTTTTTGCATATATGCTTTCTTTTCTTTTTTCTTTTGGTTAGGTTAGAGACTGATCAAAAACTGTTGAATTAGCTGGAAAAAAACAATGCAGATACCATTGCCTAGTTAGGGTTGTTCTGAGCTTGAGTGAATATCACTAAAGATCAAACTTCAAAGCTTGCTTTCTTGCCTCTGACTAAAAGACAAATACATTTTTCTCCCTCAGTTTCTAAGATGGAATATAAAGTAAAATGGACTTTTCTTCTGCTATACCTCCAGGTTCTCTTTCATATCTTTTACTCTCCTTTATTTTAAATTCTCTATTAAAGAAAGCAACTCAAGACTCATGCAGTTACCTGTACCCTTATGCGGTGTCCCTCCAAACAAATTTTTCAGTTTACAATGTGATTTGTAATAGGATTACTTTACATGACAAACTTCCCCTAGAGCACTTAATATACATATGTACATATAAATACTGTATTTACCATATATAAGACATACCCTTTTTTGAAAAATTGGGGGTCTAAAAACTGGGAATGGCTTATACAGTGGTTGTAGATTTTTTTATTTGCATTTTCTGCTTTTTCATGCTTGTCTTTGTGCTCATTGTTTTGCATTTGTTACTGGTACATTAGGTTACATTTTGCCACCTTCTGTCCAGAAATGGCTCAGAAAATATTTTGTTCAGTGCTGAGTTCAAGTTCAAAGTGATCTAGTTTGTAAAAGTGAATGGAAATTGTGCTGTTGACATTAAATTTGGTCCTCCTCCAACTGAGAAAAAAATCGAGACTGGCTATAGGAAGAAGAAACCCATGGCAGAAGAAGGCCATGAGAGGCAAGAGATATGCAAAATGTTAGGGATCTGAAGAGATGGATTGAAGAGCAATGGACATTTGGAATTCCTGTGTCCACAAAGATGGTTCAGTGGAAGGCAAGAAGAATTGCTGATGAAAAAGAAATGACTGATTTCAAAGGACATTATTGGTGCTTCAGGTTCATGAAACAGAATGGACTAAGTGTCTGGGGCATCCATGCACCAGACTTGCCCAAAAGTTTCCTGAAAACTATGAGTAGAAGGTCCTTGAATTTCATGATGAATAAAACTTGAGTTCAATAACTTTATGTAATACATTTTTTTTTCAAATTTTGGGCCCCCAAATTAAGGTACATCTTATACATGGGAGTGTCTCATACATGGGGAAATAACAGTATATATTTAAATGTTAACATTTCTAAAATGTGGAGCAAAACTAATCTAGTCAAGTTACATGAATTCAGTAATCACTTGTTAAATGCTTGTTATTTGCTGGCACTCTGATAATTGCTATGAATGAAAATGCAAATAGAAAGAAAGATGATCTCTGCCCTCAAAGGATCTTACTTTGTAAAGGCAAAATGGAGGCAACACATAAAGGAAAACTGAAAAAGAGATGGCAGTAGAAAGTCCAAAGAGAGTAGAGACATAAGATAAAAGTGGTCATTTTTTTTCATTTCAAAAGTGAATAAAAATGTGGGCACTTTTCATAAAGTGAAGAGGAACCAATGAGTCAAAATCTTTAGTGCAAAACATTTCCATTAGGGCAGAATGAGCTCTCAGGATGAGGTGGCTACTATGGCATGATGGAAAAAATCCGGAGTCACAAGTAGAACATTGAGAAGAATTTTTGTATTTAGAGTTTGATTAGTGGGAGTGGATGGAGCCTAAGGAGTTGGTTGTGATTTGTCAGTACACACAACAGCATTTGAAGACCCGGATACACTGGAAGCCTTTCTGCCTTCATTTTCTCTCTGAGTTTTTTAAGTTTTTTTTTTTTTTTTTTTTGCCAGGCAAATGGGGTTAAGTGGCTTGCCCAAGGCCACACAGCTAGGTAATTATTAAGTGTCTGAGGTCGGATTTGAACTCAGGTACTCTTGACTCCAGGGCCAGTGCTCTATCCACTGTGCCACCTAGCTGCCCCTGAGTTTTTTCTTAAACTCATAGAATGCTAGGGATAAAAGTGAACTTTAGAGATTAATTAGTCCAATATCACCATTTTATAAAAGTATTGAAGTCCCAGAAATATTAAACATCCTATTCAAGTTTACACAGCTAGTTCATGGCAAGTCAGAATTGAAGCCTCATTACTCCCATCACAGCTTGCTCTCCATGTCACAATACTTTGTTTCATTTTTTATCCTTTGATTATTCTTGTGATTGCTCCTCAGCCTTTCCACAAATAGAAAAGTTAAGATCAGATTCAGCTGAGTATTCCTCTGTTTTTCTTAACTCCAGTATTTCCCTGTCAAGGACCCCAAAATTATCTGTTCTTTCTGTGCATCCCTTAGAAAAGTTAACCAGATAATTCTCTTGTGATAAACCTTTTACTGAATAGAGCAAGTTAGACCTCTTCCTTCCTTCCTTCCTTCCTTCCTTCCTTCCTTCCTTCCTTCCTTCCTTCCTTCCTTCCTTCCTTCCTTCCTTCCTTCCTTCCTTCCGTCCCTCCCTTCTTCACTCCCTCTCTCCTTTCCTCCCTCGCACTCCCCTTCTTCCCTGCCCCCTCCCTCCCTCCCTTCCTTCCTCTCTTTCTTCTTTTTGGAGTTGGAGATAATCACTGATAAGAGGATGAGCTCAAATGCTAGCTAAGTTCACCTGTTATCCTCAAATGTAAAAGGATTGTGATAGGCTAGCATACTGAGTTGAATCTAAGAATATGAATTCAGTAGGGATAAGGGTAAAGTTTTATCGCTGGGTACAAAAATCAAATTTTATAAGTAATAAATGGAGGAGGCATAGCTATACAGGAGTTATTCTCAAAAAGATCAGTCAGTTTTAGTAGATCATACACTCAAAATGAGGGAGTAATGTGATGGAGTAGCAAAAAAACTGAATGAGAACTTGAACTGTATTGAGTGACATGGCATAGGTACCAGGAAAAGAGAAAGGTTTGTCCTTTTGTACTCTGTCTTCATCGGATCTCATCTTCTGGGAACTACAGTTTAAGGAAGATATTGAAGAATGCCCAGTGGAAGAAACCAGGATCTCAACTCCTTATCATATATGAATTTTCTGAAGAAACAAAGCATGGTTAACCTGAGTAATAGAAGAGCTGGGAGGATATGATAGCTGTCTCCAAGTATTTGATGATCTGTCATGGGGAGGAGATTTTAGACTTATTCTAGATGACCCCAGAGGGCAGAACCAAGAACAATGGGTAGAAGTATAAAAATGAAAATTTAGGCTTGATGTTAAGAAAAACTTCCTAACAATTAAAGTTGTCTAAAGGTGGAATAGATTGCCTTGAGAAGTGATAGATTTCTCTCTTTGGAAATCTTCAAGCTGAATGACCACTTGTATAATATGTTTATGGCTGGGTTAGACTAGAAAGTTGTTAAGATCTTTTCCAATTCTCAAAATCTATGATGCCATGAATTGACTTTTTGTTAACCCCTCAAATTTTATAATATTTTGTTATGTTAAATAGTTCCTAGGTGAGCATAATAGTGTTATGATACTTTTGCTAATCATTTTATGTTTTTCTGTCAATAAAGATTTATGTGTTTTGTGTACTTCTTTTGTGTAGAAGAAATAACTAGCTATATAGCCTACCTGATCTATTTTGTACATTGAATATCCTTCTACACTCGTCCACTCTTCACTTTGGGAGAGATGTTAATTAAACCTGATCTTAAGTTTTAAGTAATCAGTAGTACTAGTAGAGCTAAATAAAATAATGTCATACTAAATAAGCAGCTTGTTTTCATTACTGAGTTCCTTTATTTACTTATTGGGAAAACCAGTTCAAAAACATTGTTATTTGCCACAAGATTTTCTGAAGAAAAGTTAAAGCTAAAGAGGGAAGGAAGGAAAGAGGGATAAAGGGAAAGAAGGAAGAAGGGAATAAAGAAGGAAGGAAGGGAGGGAGGAAGGGAGAGAAAAGGATTTATTTTTTGTTTAGTGTGCTGTTTGGTATTCTTTACTAGACGGTTCTATTGTGAACTACATGAAAATAGACATTTTGGGGAAGAACCTTTCTTTGTATCTCTAGCCCTTAGCACAGTGCCTGATTCATAGTTAGTGCTTAATAAATATATATATATATATGTATATATATATATATATTTTGACTTAGTATGTCAAAAAATAAGTTATCCTTAACCAAATTATACCATATTAAAATATCCTTTGAAGAGAGGAAACCTCAGTATTTTTTTTTTAATGAAAACCAATTTAGAAATTTTCTGATTTCTCCTTGAGAGTGAAAGACAATATTAGAAATGCTAGGCTAGTTTTAAATTATCTCTCATTATTAAACTTCATTTTTGATTTAGGATTTTACTATGAGTATGAAGGAAAGGAGAAAATTAGTACAATTGCTAGGAGAATATAGTATCAGAAACCTGATTTTTCCAAGAAAACATTTCAATTTTTTCTGCAAGGTAACTGAGATGGCCAGAAACATGCTAGAAAACAAGATTGATATTCATTTTTTCAGTGTTCTTAGAATATATACCTTTTATATTATTAGATTCTAGAGTTTTGTTATAAAGAGAGCCAGACAACTGGTCCAAAGATTATAGGGAACTCTGGTGACATTGGGTTCAGGACTCTGCTGTATTGCCCATATGGAGATCCAGATCATGGGCCTGAGTCACTTTCCCAGGGTGAGGAGGAATACTAACACTAGAATCTGTGATTGCATAGGAGGAAGTCATAGTTCCAGCAGAAAAGAGTGCTTTTAGTCTCTCTTAATTTAGGTTAGGTCAGGAAAGCAGTGACTATAAATCTCCTTAGATAATACTACCTTAGAAGAACTAAAAACTTAGAGATCCCCAGAATTAGCCATGAAAGCAGCATCAGGAAAAATCTGAGGCTTGGGATAGTGTCCCTCTATGCCAGAAGCAGAGTTCATTTTTAACATAAAAGTAAAAATCATGAAATAGACTGGAAAAAGAAGCTAAAAAACAAACAAATAAATAAACAAAATAACCTCATAGAAAGTTACTATGGGGACAGGAAATTTAAAAGCACAAACTCAAGGGAGGACAACAATGACCTAAACAGGCAAAGCCACAAAATAAAATTTGTATTTGTCTTGAATCCAAATAAAAAATCATGGAAGAATTCAAAAAGTATTAAAATCAGAGACATAGAGGATAAGTTGGGAAAAGAAATAAGAATGATGTAAGAGAATTCTGAAAAAAACATCAACAACTTGATAAAAAAATTGCACAATTTGCTGAAGAAAGTAATTTCTTAAAAAAATAGAATTGGTTAACTAGAAAAGGAGGTACAGAAGCTCACTGTAGTGTCTTGCTATAAAATGTGTTTAGGAAACAGGGAATGGGAGAGTGATGACGATGTTTTACATTGCCTTATCAGAGCTGGAAGGGACCTCAGAATTGTACTAGCCTAAAACTTCCATGAACACCTGAAGCATCCTTGAGGAGAGGACTGCTGTCTTTTGGTGTGTGTGAATTTCTTTGGGTCAGCTTTATAATTAGGGAACTTTGTTCAACATTGAGCTTAAATCTATTTCCTTGCAATTCTATTAATCATCTTAGTTCTGCCTTCCAGGGCTAAGCAGGGCAAGTCTAATCCCCTATCCAAGAGGAAGCCCTTAAAATATTTGATGTTAATTCATGTTCTGCTAGTCTTGTCTGGGTTCAACACTCCCAATTATTTTGACTATTCCATGTATGTCATGGCTTCTATGCCCTTCATTATACCAGTCAACTTCTACTTAGGGTGCATTGCTGGTAAATATTTTCTCATAAATCAAAACTATATTCTATTAGGAGAGGCAACATGACTTTAGAAATGATGAACTGACCTCAGACAGGAGGACCTGGGTTCAAGTTTTGCTTTTGACACATAGTAGCTAAGTGATATGAGGAGATATTTAACTTCTCGGGGATGTAGGAAACTAATATTATACTTTTCAGAGAAAGTAAGTGATGAGTTGTTTGTTAAAAGCAACCAATTGAAATTTATCTTGGGAAATTAAAATTCATAACATCTACTAACAGGAAACACCTCTTTCCATCAATTTCCCCTTTTTCTTAGTAATTGCAGGTTTGAATTCATGCTGTGAGTGTTTTTCTTTAATCATTTAGCAAAATCTAAGAGGAATAAGGACTATCTCTTTGATATTTCTGCTGGGTTATTATTTTAACATTGAAACTATTGTCCCTATTTTTTTTTTGCATTTGTCTAATTGGATTCTGTAAGGAAAATCTGATAGGACTAAAAGGGTATACAGAGAGATGTGGGAACAAATGCTATTGCACACTAATGAAGTTTGGTTTCATAATATTTCTTAATAATTAAACTCTTTTCTCCTGGAATTGCATTGTTATCATAGCATTTATGAAAGCAAGGCACTGAATAAAAAAATAATGTGTTTAAGCAAAGACATTGCATGGTAATTCAAGTCAAACATAGGGATTTATCATATAAGCTAAAGCTGTGTTTATAAGAAATTTCTAATTGCTTAAGGCAGTGGAGAAGGTAAGGCAATAAACAATTAAAAAACCCAGAGCCAGATTACAGACTGAGAATGGAGAATAAAACCAATCAAGATAGATACAAGCAGTCTAAGAGCAAAGGTTGTGTAGGACCATAGATGCCTTATGGTGTTGACTTTATGAAGGCTTATCTCCCTGAATGATGTAGTTAGCTCAACCCCTAGTAGGTCAAAATTTTGAAAGGACCTCACTGCAATTAAAATGAGCTCTGTTCATATATCAAGGGCAAGGAAAAGGGATTGTAAACAGATCATTACATCCCAAGGGCATTATTTTTAGAGTGCAGCAACAATCTCTTGGAAACTCACTCCATATTCAAATAGGCAAAAATTGTCCTTATCTGTTCCCAGAATCTTTGGCATTAAAGTCTGAAAGTAGTTTCATTCTATAGTTTGATTTAACTTCCCAGATTTCACAGCCTTAGAGAACTGTGCATAATCATATGCTCACAAGTCTAATGTCAGATAACTTTTGGTGACCAGGCCTTGACCTCTTCCTTGGAGTGTGTCCTTCTCAGAGTCCTGTCATTCTGCAGCAATGGACTTAACATTGCCATTTGGGTTTTTTTTAGAAAAATATGAAGACTGTCATAGTTAGCAGCTATATATATATGTATATATATATATATATACATATATATATATATACTGACCAATTCACTTCACTTTGCTTCATTTTAATTTAATTCAACAAACATTTAATATTGCTACTTGCAGAAAAAAAGATTATTGTCCCTTAGTTCCAAGCATTTATAGAATCTAGTCTACATAGACTCTATAGGTTAGAGCATGGAAAGACATCCTCTCATCTCTGAATTTGGGAATACATACTCTTCATAGAATCACACTGATGATTTCTGATATTGAAATGAAGTTTATAAAGAATAGGTTTATCTTTTCAGAGAGTGCATGGACAAATGCCTTGGAATTATAACCTCAGATGCCAGAGAAAGGAACTCTAGTTCTTTATTTATTTTTGTCCTCAAATACCCTGCTTAGTTTTAGACATTCTTTTTTCATTGAATTCAATCTTACTTCATTCCTACTTCAAAAGATACACAATTTTTAAAAAAATTTTCTTTTGAGTAAATTATTCCTCATTTTGAAAGACTTAGGATAATTATTGAAAAGGCACAGGCCAATTAATGATACGAGTCCAGGCAAAGCACATGCAATTTCAATTAATTACCTTGTGAATTTCTCCTCTCATCTACATTCTCTCTATGTTATCTTAATTGCTAGATAATCTCACAATTGTGTGAGTATACCCAATTATATTTGACTTCAGTGTAAACAAGGTTACATGGGAAATATAATTTTGATGTGCCAGACTTAACAATTTGCTTTTTAGATTTCTCTTCTAAGTTGCTCTGTTGAAACTTAGGTAACTCAAATGAGGTATTCCCACCACTTTCTTTTTTTTCCTCAGGCCAGACATATCATCTATAATAGAAGACGACAAGGAGTATGTATTATCATAAAATTAATCTTGGCAGTTCTGATTCTGGCAAAATTTAGAAAATTTTCTTTCTTGTTAATGGAATACATGCTGTTTTAAGCAGAACCTGCCTATGTGGATGATAGAAATATTAGTGTGGGGATACCTGTCAACTGAATAGCAATTAATTTTGTCATTAACCATAGTTAAATTATCTAAGAACAAATCAAGGCAAAAAAGCAAGGCAACAAACTTTATTGTGCTAATTGTTGGTGATACAAATATAAGACTGTCCCTACCCTTAAGAACTTTGAAGAAAACAAACAAAAGGGACCTGAAAATCAGAGTCGTTTTTGAAGGGGATGTGAAAGTGGAATGACTAAGGGCATAGTTGAAGTCAAGAAAGTCCTTAAATGGCTCTGAAGTACGAATCCTGATGGCACTGTCAGGCTACAGATTTACAAGCAAGGTCATTTATGTGACTTAGATGTCATAATGGTGTCCAGCATTGGGAATTCTCTGCAGGAATTTCAGTGTTATTGAAGATCAGCTAAACAGCTTTGGGGATTAGTGTTTAGGTTCTGAAAGTATAACAAAAATAGTTTTAAATACCTAATGAGGATGGAGCCTTTAACTGAATTCCTCTGGGAATTTAGTTGTTACTACTCCATCAAAATATCTGATGCAAGCACAGTGAAGAACAGGAAATAGATATGTTAATTATGAATCTAAAAAAAAGAAAGAAAAAATTATGAATCTAGTATTTTATGGTTAACTCCAGTCATATCTTTCTTTGACCAATGTTCTCCTTCCTCTGTTAGTGTCTATCAAAAATGATGCTCATTCTGAAACTTTATAAATTGGTATTTCATACAAATACATTTGAATTTTACTCACCTTGCCTTTTATAGAAAGGAATTCGGATCCTGGAATCTCAAGGAGCAATTCCAATTAAGATACAAGGAGAGACATAGCCTACACACTTGAATTTATTATTAAAAAAAAATGGCACTAAGGACCATGTACTCACAATGGAAACATTTTATTTATCATCATTGCTAAGTTTTATGCACTTGTAACTGATTTTCTGTTGTTTATCTCTATATTGGCTGGCTTACTCATTTTGATTTGATTTATACATTGCTGTTTTCTCCTATCTGCTCCCTTAGCTTCATCATCTTGACTCCTACCCTCTGCTTCCTTAGTTGTTGATGTAGCTCAAATTGGTCTTAATAAATTCTTATCATATCCCACCCTCTGTCATTTGGGACAAATCAAATGACCAGTAATACTTTATCTTCTACTCATGGTAGTGGAACATGGAAATCATTCATCCTCAGTCAATCAGAGATATCTCCAGAGTTTTGAATTTGTTAGTAAAGAAAAAGTTCCAGTTTAGAACTAGCTTCATTGATAAAAGTTGAGTCACCTGTAGCTTATTAATAAAATAATTATTAAGCACTAACTGCTTACAAGATAAGATAAAATGGAGTAATAAGAGATTAATTAGCTTTCACAGGATCACTCAGATAGTATGTGTTTTACTGATTCTAAAATTAGTCTTCTATTCTTTATACAAAAGGTTAATTAATGAATATGCATTAAATGTTCACTGTGTTCTAGGAAGGATTGGGAGAGACCTTGGTTAGGAGGTAGTATTTGTGCCAAGACAAGAAGTAGAAGTGATATGGGAGAGTATGAGAAACAATAGCACAGGTAAAATTTAGACTCATGGGATGAAATTTTATGTAGAAAAATTAAGGGTTGATTAAGAGAATAACCTTTCTAATCAAAGAGCATTATTAAATTCTTTCCACGTGCATGTTCAGTTGTGTCTGATTCTGTGGTGCCATTTTGGAGTTTGTTTTGGTAAAGACACTGGTGTGGCTTACCATTTCCTTCTCCAGTTTATATTACAGAGGAGATAAGGCAAACAGGATGACTAATCCACTCAGGTGTTGTTCATCCATTTTCAAAGAGGACCAATGACATCATGGGGTGATGTCTTGATTTGCACATGAATTGAAGTACACAGAGTTGAAGTTAAGTGTCAAGACAATTGTCAAGATGCATTGGTTGATCTTCGAGTCTGATGTATGACTAAACTATAAATGTTCTCCAGTGCCTACTTTAACCAGCTTCATGACTGTTGGAACAAATTATTTTCACTCATCTGTTCTGCTAGAGGAAGTCTTCCCAAGCTTGAGGTACACATCTCCTAACTCACCAAAGGGCTTAAGGCCTGTCAGTTACTCTCAACCTGTTTTAGCCTCTATGATGAAATGTTTTCATTGGAGTATGATCGTTACATTGTCAGACTGGACAAATCAAAAGCCAGAATTAAGATTGCTGGGAGAAACATCATCTATCTCATATTTGCAGATGATAAAACTCTGATGGCAAAAAGTGAAGAAGAATTAAGAAACTTCTTTTTGAGGGTAAAAAAAGAACAGAGTGTAGAGCCTGGATTGAAGTTTTGCATGGAAAAAAACCCCCTAAGATCGTTGTGACTGATTCTATTTCTTCATTACCAACAAAGGGAGAAGAAATGAAAACACTATCAGATTTTGTATTCTTGGGCTCAAAAATCATTACAGATGGTGACTATAGTCATGAAATGAAAAGGCTTTCTCCTTGGAAGGAATGCTATGGCAAAACTGGACAGCATATCAAAAAGTAGAGTTATTGCCTTGTGAACAAAGGTATAGTCAAAATCTGTTTTGTAGTAGTAATGTAGAGAGAGCTATGAGAGTTGCTGAGTGCCACAGAATAATGCTTTCAGATTGTGGTGCTAGGAAAACTTTTGAGTCCCTTGGACAGCAAAGAGAGCAATAATTCAATATTTAAATTAATTCAGACTGCTCTTTGGAAGGACAAATATTGAAGCTTAAGTTTAAATACTTTTACTAAAAAAAATGAGAAGACAGAACACATTGGAAAAGACCTTGATTTGGGGAAAAATGGAAGGCAAAAGGAGAAGGGAATGGCAGAGAATAAGATGTATAGAATCACAAAAGCAATGATTGCGACCTTGGAAAGACTTCTGGAGATAGTGGAAATTAGGAGAGCTTGGCATGCTTGATGCTTGAGTTCACAAGGATTCAGACATAATTGAATAAACAGCTATGCACAATGCTTTGTGCCAAGCTCTATACAAAATAGAATCATCATGGGAGGTTGGTTCCATGTATCTCTATTTTTACAGTTGAGAAAACTGAGACACCCAGTGCTTTATCTATTATAATACCTAGCTAAGAGGAGAATTCCATTCATTCTTCATGGGTTATTATGAATCTTTTATGTGTTTTCTATACTTGTTTCTAGGTTTCTGTGAGTTATTTTAATTTATGATCTTGAATTTTTTCATATTTTCATGTGTTTTTAGTGGGGCAGATAAAAATTGTCTTATCCTTGATAAATGCATCACTGATTTGAGTATTTGTACAGGATCTGGGATAACTCTTTTACTCAATTCTGTGGAGACTAAAGAAATACAGATCTGTGTTCTGATATTTGCCAGAGTATATTCTGGATGGGGGGGCACAAAACCCATGAAGGTAAGATTTCTTGTTTTTATCTTTTTGTTTTTATTCTCTCCCTGGACTGGATCCCGTCCATGGAAAAATAATATAAGGGGGGTCTGCACACCAGTCCTTAGGAGCCTGAACCATTGATTACATGAGGGACAAGGTGACCAGTTTAGGATCAAAGTTGCAAAGAGTTGTAAATGTCCCAGAGAGGAATCTGTATAGGCTATAGGCAGTAGGGAATACCTGAATCTTCTTGAGCCAAGAAGTTAAATGGTCAAGCTTTAAGATCATCAATGTGGCAGTTGTGTAGAAGATTGATTTTTAAAGAGAAAAGACTTAAAAGAGGGAGATTAATTAGAAGAATACTATAGTAGTCCCAGCAAGAGCCAATAGAAGACTGAACTAGAATTCTCAAGTATAAGGGTAGGAATTGGGAATCAAGGTTCTAAACTCCTAATTAAAAATAATCTTTTTAGAATCTTCCTTAAGCTATTAAATCATGATAATTTGTCTTAAAAATAAGACTACTGGGGCAGCTAGGTGGCCCAGTGAATAGAGCACTAGCCCTGGAGTCTGGAGTACCTGAGTTCAAATCCGGTCTCAGATACTTAATAATTACCTAGCTGTGTAGTCTTGGGCAAGCCACTTAACCCCACTGCCTTGCAAAAAATAAAAAAAAAAAGACTATCTCTCTGGAATGAAGATTCTCAATAATAAAAGCAATTTTGTTAAATATAAGAAAGTTTTAAAAAAAATCCTATGAAGTGGTTCATGTGATTTACATAGCCTCCACCTCTGTGTAGCGTCAAGTACAGTATAATGTATGATAAAAATGTCTCATGTTGCTGTCCAACTTCTACTGGTGTTTATAAGACTGTATACAAAGACTTGAAAACTTCTGAATGCTGATTTCTCCTTCTCCCTATAGATATCATGCCTCTTAGCTATCTAACACACATTCCCCACCAGATCAGGAAAAGACACATCAGTAATTAATTATTTGACTTTAGGACATTCTTCTCCTCATAATCTAACAATCCAAATTAATCAACATATATTAATGGCTACTAAATACTAAGTGCTGTGCTAAATATGGAGGAAGGGAATAAAGTTAATAAATAAAAGATAGTCCCTGCTCTCATGGATGTTATAATCTCAAGAGAGGGGGAGGGGAAGATGGGGAAGATGAAGGCAACAAACAAAAGGAGGGAGGAAAGTGGAGTGGGGGGACCCAGGGGTCACATTATCTAGACATCTTGTTCTGTGGAGTTGAAACCAAACACAACAGCAGATGCAGAGTACAATGTGCTGAAAATTCCAGTTTCCATTCTCTGTAAAGGAAGGCATTAGAGGAGTTTGCCCTACAAGAAAAGGGCAGACTGAAGGAGCTGGTATCTATCCGATGAAATTCACTGATGAAATTATAGCAGGGGATTTTTAACTTGGAAGGAGAATTTTGTTCTGTGGAGTTGAAAATAGGCAGAGCAGTAACATGAAGAGTGAACTGAGCCCAGAAAGGTAAATCTAAGCATATTCTGAAGACAAATCTTTGTGGTCCCTCATTGACTAGGTTTTTTCAGTGCTTCTAAAAAAAGCCCTCTCATACCCAGAGGAATTCCAATACTGAAGATTCTATAGGAGAGAAAGAAACTGAAAGAGGATCTTTTCCAAGTGCTAGAATCAGATGGCTAGTGGAAAAACTTGAAGAATTTGTGTACCAGTCCTTATTCTATGCCCTATCCAGATAAACATTCTGCATGTGTCTAGACACTTGATAAAGTATCTCACTTTCTCTACAATGGTGTCTTAAAAATGAATCTTCATCAGAACCACTGGTTGAAGTTATTTAGATTATCCAGGCTTCGTCCTGAAATAGGTAGGATGGATGCACTAGTGCATTACCTTTGCCACTACACCATTGTCTCCTTTATATTTTTGAGGATATGTAGGACATTTATCCAACTTAGGCTTTGGCTATTTTTTGACTAGGTATAATTTCAGTGATATAGGGGATTCCCCACCAATGTTGATCATCATCTCCTTTCCAATTTATGATGTTTATAGTTTCCTGGAGGCATTGAGAGGTTGAATGATATTTCTTGTTTTACATAGTCAATATATGTTAAAGATCTGAACTTAGGTTCCCCTTACTCTAAGACTAGCTCTCTAGGCATTATACTACACTATTTCTTAACTTAGGCAAAATTATTTTGCACTTTCTGAAAAGATTAGCAAATGTTGGAGCAGATTACAAATGCAAAATTCCTGACAATAAGTTGATATTTAATTAATGCTTATTGAAGGTTCAATTGATATCCTTCAGGCAAAGGAAAATTGACTTGGTTTTTGAAATTGCTATAGATAGTATGTTTCTTATGTGGATGATAGAGTATTGAAAATATTCAAGTTAGATGAAGTTGATCATTCTTTGCTGCCATTGACCTTATTCCAAAGAACCTTTTGCTTTCCCTTTTGCCCATGCTACTCAGTGTAGCTCATAATACCCCCTTGAGACTATGACAGTGATCTCTTAGTCTTCTGTTACTTTATTACAACAAGGAGATATCAAAATTATTTTTGAAATTAGCAGTATTATTTTTATCTTCCAACAGGAAAGGTTCCCTCAGCAGCAGTTCTCTGCTGTACTCAGGGTAGAAAATATTCACTCAGGAGCTGGTCAAGAATTTCTTTGGAATTTTTGGTTGTTAATGACAAATCATCATTTCTTGAGGGATTTACCAATCATCCTATCCTCAGAGCTTCTAGGTGAATGATCTGCCAGAAGTGATGACATTGGTAGAAGAATAGTTCATAAGACAAATACTTGATCACTTTAGTTAAGTGAAAGCTTACTATTAATCAACAATATTATATGTTTTCTCTTATAAAAAGATAATTAGACCTATTTAGCAGTTGTGTTGTAATTCATGAAAGTTCCATTAATATGGGTTTAGTCCAGAATATGTGAGGTAATAGTCCTCTTATAATTTGCATTGGTAAGATCATATTCGGATTACTATGTTCAATGGTGGGCATACCATTTTAAGAGAAACTAACAAATTGGTGCATCTTCTGAGGAGATTGATTAGGAGAATGAGAATATTTACAAACATTGCACATGAAGATTAGTTGAAGGGGCTAGGGTTCCTTAGTATGAGAGGTAAAGAATTTAGAAAGTATGTTTGTAATCTACAAAAATGTGAAATATTATATGTAAAACAGATTAAAATTATTTCATGTTATTCCAAAGAGCAGGACAAGAATTAATGGATGGAAGTTATAGATAAGTAAATTATAAACATATATATATATATATATACATAGATAACATTTATGTGTGTATATACATTTATAAATGATTAGACACATATAGCTATATGTATATTATCTATCTACATTTACAGTTTGAACTGTTCAAAAACTGAATATATTACCTTATGAGATAATGAATTCTTTGTCATGAAAGGAAACTAAATGGTCATGATTAATTTCAAAAATGATTTTGATATCTCCTTGTTGTAATAAAGTATGTGATTCACTTACTCTAATACAAGAAGGCTTGAAAAGTGAAGTGATTCTTAAATCAAATGAAATCTTTTTTTTCTTTCTATGTTATATTCTCTTTAATTTTTTTTGCTTTTGGTTTGTATTTGGTGTGATTTGATTTGTGTCTGCTAGTTAAATTTTTATCAAGCCATAGGCACATACTTCCAAGTATGTAACTTAGTTCCAATTAGACTCCAGGGTTCTTATATAGACACCAGTCATAAAGTGAATTAGAAAAAATAATCCTCTAAATGTAGAGTCATCTACTAATTGTGGATCTGAAGGTAGTAAAATGAAAAAAAAACCAAATTGAAAATATATACTTTAAATCAAGTTCTAAAGAGGTAGAAATGTTATTTTCAAAGTGATCCTACAAAAACCTTTCTCTGAATTGAAGTACAAGTTTCTTTATATTTCTTATTGGGATTGTGAGAAAAGATTTAAGGAGAATGCATTTTGAAAGTATATATTCACCAAATTTAACTAGAGTCTTATCCCTCCATACCTCATTGTCACATGGAGACAACTTTCAGTCTAGGTTAGAGTAAACTCTAGAAGGACCCACCAAGCTGGGAAGTCTAAAAATGTAAAAGACTTGTTACAGGGATGTATCTATTTACTCATTACATTAATGTCCCTGTCCTTAAAAATAGAGATCTTCCAAAGTCTGGGATTTGCCCTAGACTTGCTCCTTGAAACAATGAGTCACTGATGAAATGAAAACATGCTTATAATTTCCTGGATGATGTTTTACAGGTTCTTCTGTTGGTCCAGGCTTTCTAGTAGTTTGGTGATTTGTAGAGTGTCTTTCCTGGATCAGTTTTCCAGGTCATTCGTTTTCCCTAGAAGGTACTTTACATTTTCTTCAAATTTTTTAGCCTTTTTATTTTGTTTGATGGAATTTTATAGTCTTGGAGATTCATTGTTTCTAACTGTTCAGTTCTAGTTTTTAGGATTTTATTTTCTTCAATTACATTTTGTGTTTCCTTTTTGAAGGTGTTGAATTCTATGGTCAACTTTTCACAATTTTCCTGCTGACATTTATTTCTTTTTTCCATTTTTCTTCTTCTCTTCTTTGTTTTTAAATTCTTTTTTAAGCTCTTTGATAAACTTTTGTATTTGAGTCCAATTTATAGACTGTTTTGATACTTCTCCTGTGAGTGATGCTGCACAGCTTTCTTCTTCAGACATGGCATTGCTGTCATCTTTATCTGTGAAGTATTTTTCTATAGTGAGTGCTCTTTTAGTGTTTTTGCTCATCTTTGTTGTAGTTCTGCTCCTGGGGTATATGGAGTATAGATCCAAGCTTTTATTTTGCTGGGGCTGGGGTCTGATCCCTGGCTTGTTGTTGGCTAAGATGTAGCCTATGAAGCCCAGGCTTTGCCTTTGCAGAATTCCCCCCCCCCCCAATTCTGTCCAGGTTCTGACTTACAGAGTATTGTTTCCCACCCAGTCTGTCTTTTACCTCAGTGTTTCTGGGTTCATACTTTGGGGTTGAGATCCTCCCTGCTAGCTTGCTATCCAGATGCCAGGACTTCTGCTATTATGAAGCTATCAGGATCTGGACTACCCTGTGGCTAAAAGCCTCTTGCTGGCTTTCCTACCCCCCCCCCCCCCCCCCCGTGCTTTTCTTTCCCCTTTCCCCCAAAGAGACAGACCTTCACTGAAGATCCTCCATGATGTCTGCAGTTAAAAACTTCTTTGAATATTCTCTTTTTCTTGGTGGGATCTGTAGTGTGTCAGAGTAGAGGTTTCATGTATCTTTTGTAGGGAAAGGCTCTGGGAGCTTGTCAACTTTGTGCCACCATCTTGACTCCACCCCTTAATTATAAGGGAAAACTGCCCCAAGCTACTAGAAAAAGATAGCAATATTACAATGGAAAGAATGCAGTCCCTCCAGAAAGAGACCCAGGATAAAAACTCCAAGTACTGTAATAGCCAAATTCCAGAACCCTCAAATAAAAGAGAGAATATTGCAAACAGCAAAAAGAAAACAATTCAAATACAAAGGGAACACAATCATACTAACACAGTACCTATCAACCTCAACATTGAAGGGTTGGAAGAACTGGAATAACATATTTCAGAGAGCTAAGAACCTGGGATTACAACCCAGAATGTACTACCCTGCAAAATTCAGCATATCTTGTCAGGAAAAAAGACCTTCAATGAAATACAGGACTTCCAAAATTTCTTGACACAAAGACTAGAACTGAACAGAGAATTCATTTGCCAAATACACGACTGAAGAATTACATTAATAAAGGAAATGAAAAGGGGACTGAAAAAACAAAGCTGTTTTAAACAAATGTTGGTTCCCTAAAAGGGAGAGTATAACAATTTTAACTCATTAGAACTTTATTTCTCTAAGGATAATTAGAGGGTAGAATATAATTGAAGAGAATGAACCTAATGGATATAGGTTTAATTAGGTCTTGCCCCTCAATTGAAGAGGTCCAAGATCACATCTCTATGTCTGAGATAAAAAGCCCTGGGGGCGACTAGGTGTCCCAGTGGATTGGGGCGGATAGGTGGCGAAGTGAATAAAGCACCGGCCCTGGAGTCAGGAGTACCTGGGTTCAAATCCTTTCTCAGACACTTAAAGATTACATAGCTGTGTGGCCTTGGGCAAGCAACTTAACCCCATTTGCCTAAACTGCAAGGACCTGAGACATGGTCTCCAATACTTTACAAGCATTTGTAAAGTTCTCAGTGAGACCTCTAGAGCCTCCCAGTACTTAGAGATCTTGGAGATACTTCAAGTTAATTAGATCAAGATGCTTCACCTAACAAAGGGTTAAGGACACTGGGTGGAGGGGGAGGGTAAAGTGGGGGAGACAAAGGGCTTTGGTTCACTTAACAAGGTGTTAAGTACCCTGGGTGGGGAGGGGGGGGAGGTAAAGTTGGAAAGAAAATAGGCCAAGGGGGAGGGGCACACATAGTTCAAGAAATGATATGGCTTTGAAGGATATTTTGGCTTGTGAAGAGGATTGTATGTACTTGAAAGATACTTGAGAAGGAGGTAAGGTAAAAAAATGACTATAATTATAATTTGATGCAATTTGAGACAATGCTGCTTATCAAACAATCAAGTAAACAATCTGTGATGATAGATAACAATATGAACTTATCAAGTATATTAAAGGGAAGAGGCACAGAGATTTATAATTTTAGAGGGAAAGAAGGGAGACTTTGAATACTATTCAATAGATTTAACCCAGTGAGGAAATGAGATACATTCACACTTGGGTTTAAAAATCTAACTTAATCTACAGTGAAGGGGGGGGACTAGGAAAGGGGAAGATAAGGGAAGAAGGGACTGATAAAAGGGAAGGGAAGATATAAGTGAAAATAAACTGAAATTTAAATTTTTAAAAAATAAATCAAAGGGGAAAGGTAGTAAAATTTTGGTGAGGAGGAATAAGAGAAAAGGAAAGAGGTAATATAAATGGAAATAGCATAGAGCAAAATACAGAATTAGGAATCTTAACTGTAAACGTGAATGGGATGAACTGTCTCATAAAATAGAAATGGATAGCAGAATGGATTGAAAAACAAAATCTTACAGTATTGTTTACAAGAAACACATTTGAAGCAGAAAGATACACACAGGGTAAAGGTAAAAGTTGGAGCAAAATATATTATGCCTCAGCTGAAGGAAAAATATCTGGGGTAACAATTCAAATCTCAGACAAAGTAAGAGCAAAAATCAATCTCATTAAAAGGGATAAGGAAGGAAACTACATTCTTTTCTAAATTAAAGATTTTATTTATTTTGAGTTTTACAATTTCCCCCCCATCTTACTTCGCTCCCCATCCCCCCACAGAAAGTAATTTGTCAGTCTTTACATTCTTTCCATGTTGCGCATTGATCCAAATTGAGTGTGATGAGAGAGAAATCATATCCTTAAAGAAGAAACATAAAGCATAAGAGATAACAAGATCAGACAATAAGATAGCAATTTTTTTCTAAATTAAAGGGATGCTATCCCATTGGGTACTTATATATTCAGTATTGAAATCACTTTATTGTCTATGGTACCTTTTAGGAGAATATAGTTTCCTTCCTTATGTGTTTTAACACCATCTATTTTTGCAGCTGCTTTGTCTGAGATAAGGATTGAAACAAAATATATTTTGCTCCAACCTTTTACCTTTACTCTATATGTATCTATCTGCTTCAAATGGGTTTCTCATAAGCAGCATATTGTAGGATTCTGGATTTTAATCCACTCTGCTATTCAATTACTTTTTAAGGGAGAGTTCATCCCATTCACATTCAAAGTTATAATTACTAATTCTTTATTGCTCTCCTTGCTATCTTCCCTCTGTATTAGAAATGAAAGTATATCATTACTAAACATGGATGCACCTAGTGGGATAGCTTTCAGGTTCCTAGAGGAAAAGTTGAGTGAATTACAAGGAGAAATAGACAGTAAAACTTTAATAATGGGGGACCTCAACTTCCCTCTCTTAGAACTAGATAAATCTAACAACAAAATAAACAAGGAGGAAGTTAAGAAAGTAAATGAAATCTTAGAAAACTTAGATATAATAGACCTCTGGAGAAAACCTAATGGGGATCGAAAAGAATATACCATTTTTCTCAGCAGTACATGGCACCCTCATGGGGCTGAAACCTAAACCAGGAAGAATTAGAAGAGACAAAGAAAATTATAGACCAATCTCCCTAATGAATATTGATGCAAAAATATTACATAAAAGTTTGTTAATGAGACTATAGCAAGCTATTACCAGGATAATACACCATGATCAGATTGGATTTATACTGGGGTTAGTTCAACATTAGAA